>NC_056725.1:1858323038-1858520538 GCF_019279795.1 Protopterus annectens
AATCTTTCAAATCTTTGGATCAATTGCCCATTTCTTCTGAAGGTAAGAACAAGAAGCAACCTGTGTGAAAACAGTCTATTTTAAAATGATTGTCTAAGGCTATTTCCTTTTGTTATACTCACTGTGATGATATGGGCAAGTGCCAGCACAGCCATTTGGAGTTTGTAAAAAATTATATGTCCTTTGAATATCAAACTGATTTATACAAGAAGATTGTGTTACAAATGTATTAGAACTGTATGTCATTTGCATATTAAACTGATTTGTACAGATGTTTGTGCTGAAAGTGTATTGGTGAGGTTTGCTGGTTTTAAAATGTATCAGCAGGGCACCCTTTTGAAATGAAAAGAAATGTACCTGTATTATTGCAACTGAATTAAACATATACATTTTAATAGAGGACACTGAGACAGTAAAGGTTAACTTTAATAAAAATAAGGGAAATATAAATAAGCTGTTAAACCATTAAAATGGTACTCCACAGTGCTCAGTAGGACCGCAGATGCTGAGTCTGGGCCAGAGCCTTTGCTCATTAGCTCATTCAAAAGATGGGAGGCCCCAGGTACTGCCATAACAATTTGGATGTGTATTGTGGCCGTCTGTGTTAAATTTCTTTCTCAGCTTCAAAGGAGAATACTGTGAGAACCTAGAGTCAGGTAACCAGATGAGGTCATTCTGCCAGTCCTCTTGGAAATTATATTTTTGATATTACAAAGAGAATATTATTAAATATATTTAAAATGTTTAATGTGGCTGTTCCTTGTAGAAAGTATCTAACCTTTGAGAGTGCTTACATTTATTTGGTAACACTGTGTGGGCCACTACAGAAGGCCTAGCCATCTTGGTCAACAACTGCCATTTGTATTAGTATTAATATTACAGAGTATAATTGGACACCCTTTCTAAGGGCCTTAGAGTTGCTGATTGGGGAGTGTCTGGTAGTGGTGATAACTATCTTATAGTATGGGCAGAAGGGGACATAGACAGTAAACCTGTGTCAGCCTTTTTACCAGGTGTGTTTGTGTGTGCAAATCAAATCTCTCAGTATGGGTGGGTGTGCCAGCTACTTGGAGCAGGGACATGAAGCACTGGGTTTACAGAGAGGGTGCTGGAGGACTTGGCTTGAACACCTGTCTGAAGACCTAACCCTACAGCTGTACCAGTGGGGAGTCTTATTGGGGATCTGGAGGGAGACAGATATAGAGACATCCAGACCCCGGGCTAAGTGTTTTCCCTGTGCATTCTTAAGGGAAATTATACTTGATGCAGAGGCATCTGCATCTGGAAATAGTGAGTGTATCCATTTGTATTCCAAGTGCATGACCCTCTCTAGTGTCAGTGGTGAGGATACAGGCCACTTGATTACTGGCCAGCGTGCATTCTTAAGGGAAGTTGTACTTGATACAGAGAGATCTACATCTGGAAATAGTGAGTGTATCCATTTGTATTCCAAGTGCATGTCTCTCTCCAGTGTCAGTGGTAAGGATTCAGGCCCCTTGATTTCTAGCCCAGCATGGGGAAGACACATATTGGTGGCCACCACATATTGCTAGCAGTAGTGGGCATCACATTCACCATAACAAAACTATTCCAGGCATGGTCAAGCCCCACTCTACCAGGGCTCTGGATTCATCTATGGCTTTTTGGAAAGGTTTAGATTCTAGAAGTATTTTAGAAGCTGCTACTTGGTCCTCTGTACATACTTTTACAAAGCACTGTATGCTTGATTCCTTCTCTAGGTCCAGGTAAGGCTTTGCTATGACCATTCTCCAGGAGCTTCTGGACTCTTCTCCCTCCACCTCACAAATGTGGTAAGCTAGGGTAATCTACTCATATAGCTAAGGCTACTGCAGCAGCTATCAAAATGAAGAACAATATGATGACCATAGAGGAGTTATATAAGTAAAACTTACCATAACAGTAGATGTTCAAGTGATGACTGATTAAGTAGTTGCTCCCTCTCTTCATCCCCTTTGTTTATTGGTGTGTTTTTATGCCAGGGTGTGCACATTTATTTTTTGTTTTTCATAGCCTTGTCCTTTTAGGGCTCAGCCTCCATCTCTGTGTTGGCAGGAAAACTCTGAAGGGCTTGGCACCCAAATTCATCTTTCAGTCCACTCAAGTTTAGCTGCCTGAGAGTTTGCATGTGTGGAAGGTGCCCTGAAGCTTTGGAATCTGAACGGCTGTTATATACCTGACAGGATATACCCAGTAGCTAAGGCTACTTCAGCAGTGATCATTCAAACATATACTGTTATGGGAGGTTTACTCACACAACTGTACTTTATTTTGCATACAGTAATAAATGACAAACACTGAAAATAACTAGCAAGTAAGTGCCACTAATTTTAAAAGCTTCAAAGAAAAAAAAATTATTTGGAGAAGGAACATGCAACATTTTGCTCTTAATGAATGTCTGTTACATTGCTTCCATGAGCACTGTCAGAAGTGCTATCAAACAAATTGAACTGATTTGTTGCAAGCCGGGCTGAAATGCTCTTATTTTGCAGCTTATGATTGTGGGGATGGACTCTTTAGCATTTTAACATAATCATAGGGAAGCAATATTCAAAAAGCAATACAGATCATTTTGTGTATGATAAAAAATATGCTACTGCCACAAGTGCTGTCGTAAATGTTAACAATCTAAAACTGCTCTGAAATGATTCACTAACTAGTAACTAGTTTAGTCCAGATACAGATTCTTACTTTTAGCACTTGAATTTTCTTATTCGTGATCAGCACTAGTTCAGAACTTGTAAGCACTAAATAACCTACTAATTACTACAGCACTCAACCTTCCTCATTACCTAGAGGAAAACAGTTTTGGTACTTACTTTCCTCACTTGCTTAGAGAAAATCAGCTCTTGTGCTCACTTTCCTCACTTATCTAGAGGAAAATAGTTTTTTTTATTCAGGCATTTCCAAGGGTCAGCTCCCAGTGTTCTCTCCTGTCTATCTGATGAATCTGGGCATCTTGGGGCAATGTAGAAATTGCCTCATGTACACAGACAACCCTCTCCTTCTACCACCCAACATTACAACCTGTGAGAGATGCACTTATCTAGCCAAACCGGTGGTAAAGCTCTCTCCAATCAAGACTGAACTTGACAGTCAAGAGGAGAAGGTAAACACTTGCACCACACTACACTCATCACATAGTCTCACTAAATCTACACCACCAAAATCCACACATAGAAACACAAAAACATTCACGGAGGCTCTCAATAATAATCTGCTCAAGCAACAGAGACCTCCAAAGCAAAAATGCAAGCAACCTCCACCCACCAACACAACCCAAATGACACATAGCCCTCAGACTCAGTGTGCCACTCAACCACAGCCAATAAGGCAAAACAACATACCCAACACACTAGTCATAGGTGACTCTATAGTCAGGCACACTGATGTCCCACTCACCAGGCTAAACAAGGAGAAGGTTACTGTCAGATGCCTGTTGGGTGCCAGGATCTGCCACATAACCCACACACTCAGGTCACTCCACAACAAATAAAATATGACTCTGTCATTGTCCATGTTGGTGTGAATGACCTGAGATGTACCTCCCTGGACTACATGAAAAAAGACATGGAAGAGCTCTCTGATCTTGTAGCCCAGGCAGGTATGACCCTAGCCCTGAGTTGCATTCTGTCATCACCCAGAATGATGCCGCAGTACCAGGACAAAATGATTGACTTCAACAATTGGCTAAGCTTCTGGTGACATTCTAAAGGGATTCAGTATCTGTCTGCCTTGGATGACATGATCAACAGACCACGAAGCTTTGCCAGAGATGGCCTGCACCCCTGGGATTCCGGATACAGGCTTAGGTTCTTGCCGCTACTATAGTGCCTTTTTTAGGCAAGGTCCAAATGACAAATTCACCACCGTAACAGGAACAGGCAAGCAAAAACTGAGGGTGATGCTACTCATTGCTAGAAGTTTAATCTCAAAATGCACTCACTCGAGGCACTCCTTAAAATGGAAAACATCGATATCTGTGCAGTGACAGAGACCTGGTTCAAGGCTCCAGAGAGCACCCCTGCACTACCAGGCTATAACTCATACCACACTTTTCGGCCATGTAACCTGGACCGGAACACCAAAGGCGGAGGTGTGTCCATATTCATTAAGGATATCCACACCTCCAGGCTAGTTGCTCAGCATAATGCAGCAGAGGTTATCCAAGTGCAACTAACTCTGGGCAAAACTGCAATCCAAATTGTAGCTTGCTTCATATCACCCACCATGCCCCAGGATTCCCACTCCTCTTTTCTTGATGTACTGGAAAATATTAGGATTAAGCCAAACACCCTAATAATGGGCGATTTCAACTACCCCACCATTAACTGGGAAAACTACTCATGTACCAACTCCTTTGCTCAACGCTTTCTGGAATTCATAAACTCCAATGGTCTGGATCAACTTATCCACACCCCCACCAGGGGCAACAATATCCTAGATCTAGTCATTACCAACACGAGTGACCGGTGTTCCACACCTGAAGTCAACTCCTCATTGGTTCGATCCGACCATAAGCTAATTACCCTAGATATCTACATCCTGCCTCCACCCCCCCATTAAGGAAACCATGGTAAAAAATTTCTCCAAAGCCAACTTCATACTTCTTAAGACAGAAGTGGTGAACTTCATGACAAACATGCAGATGGACAATACAGTTACGACTACTGAATCCTACACAATTGTACTGTATAAGCACTTACATGAGTGCATGGATTGTGCTATCCCAAACAGAACCAAGACGCTATCCTCCAAAAAAAGGAAGCCAATCTGGTGGTCCCCTGCCATAAACAAACTGTGCAACAAAAGAAAGAAACTCTTGCAAAAGAGAGTAAAATCCCATGAGTGGAAGAGCTCCCTGGTCAGCCTCAGTAAGAAGCTGCGATCCCTGATAAAATCCTCCAAAGCTAGTTACGAAAACTAAATTGCCACTGATTCTAAAGACAAACACAAAGCATTCTATAGCTATGTCAAGAATCTCAATGGCAACACTCAGATCTGCACTGAGTTACAGCACAATGGCATTAAATATACAGAAGTAGCCAAAAACACGGTAGTCACAAACAAACAATTTTAATGAAGCTTTCGGGTCTACACCCTTCATCAGCACATAAAATCACCTTACATAAGTTGCATTTAAATAGAGGAAGCACTGAAAAACACATGATCAAGCCAGCCAACCAGATACAAACCAAGATTAATTATGCAAATAATTTAAAATGCATCACACCCAAAACTCTTAAAGAAGTTTTACTTATATTAATAAAAAACAATTTTGTATAGATTAAATATAGTTACATATAGATAAATCATTCATATCAAATAAGAACTTTTTAAAAACTTTTAAAACTTTTTAAAAGGTAGCAGCTCAAGATTAGCATCATAAATTCTCCCTCTGACGCTTAATCAAAACTGGTTTGAGACTTACTGCTCCATTCAAGCCAGGCCATTTATCAGCCTGTAAACTTACTATCCACTCATATTCCTTCAATAACAAAAGATTTTCCAAGTCACCACCCCTAATACCCATTCGTACAGTGCATATGCATCTGAATTTAAAAGCATGAGTTTGAAATTCATGTAAATGTCTGAATAAACCATTTGTCTCAATCTTCCGTCTTATTTCGAACCTATGCTCTATTATTCTATCTTTAAGCTTCCTGGATGTTTTCCTACATAAAATGCATTACATGAAACACAGGTAGCTAAATAAACTAACTTAGTAGTACTACAATCTGCTTTGCAAGTAAACTTAAAACATTCACCTGTTGTAGGATGTCGGAAGCTATTATTACTATCATTAATATCAGAGCAACAGACACAATTATAGCACTTGAAAGTGCCCACTTTAGTACATAAAGGAGCAGATTCAGTTTGAAAATCCTTATAACATAATATTTGCTTAAACGTCTGACCATTCCTAAAGGCAAACCTTGGTATTGGACCTAAAATGTCCTTTAAATCTGGTTGAGACATTAAAATTACCCAATTCTTTTGAATTATTTTACAAACATCATTTGTATTGGCATTATAGGTGGTAGTAAACCTGATGACAGGCTTGCATACTACCGTATCGGCATCATTCCCTAATATATACCCTGAGTGAGTCAAAGACACGTAACTAAAAACTGGTTTATAAGGACCTCTTCTTTCCCTGTTTGGAAAGGGACTCTGACTCAGTTAGAAAAATTTCTGTCCTATCTCAACACTACGACAAGTTTCCTTAAATTTAAGATGGATTTTTCTTTAGATACAATGGATTTTTTAGATATAAGGGTATATAGGAAACTTGGAAGGTTGGAAACAAAGGTGCATAGGAAGGATGTGCATGCAGCAAGATATTTAAATACTGCTAGCATGCATCCAGTACATATATATAGAGGCATTATAAAATCTCAGTTAATAAGAGTCAGTAGACTAACAACTGAGGAGGGTGTGTTTTTGGAGGAAACTGAGAAGATGAGGAAAGAAATTATTGAGAATGGTTATTACCCTAGAGATGTAAATATGAGTTATGAAGAGGTTTTGCAAGGCAGAAGAGGTCCTTATAAACCAGTAAGCAAGCCTGTCATCAGGTTTACTACCACCTATAATGCCAATACAAATGATGTTTGTAAAATAATTCAAAAGAATTGGGTAATTTTAATGTCTCAACCAGATTTAAAGGACATTTTAGGTCCAGTACCAAGGTTTGCCTTTAGGAATGGTCAGACGTTTAAGCAAATATTATGTTATAAGGATTTTCAAACTGAATCTGCTCCTTTATGTACTAAAGTGGGCACTTTCAAGTGCTATAATTGTGTCTGTTGCTCTGATATTAATGATAGTAATAATAGCTTCACATCCTACAACAGGTGAATGTTTTAAGTTTACTTGCAAAGCAGATTGTAGTACTACTAAGTTAGTTTATTTAGCTACCTGTGTTTCATGTAACGCATTTTATGTAGGGAAAACATCCAGGAAGCTTAAAGGTAGAATAATAGAGCATAGGTCCGAAATAAGACGGAAGATTGAGACAAATGGTTTATTCAGACATTTACATGAATTTCAAACTCATGCTTTTAAATTCAGATGCATATGCACTGTACGAATGGGTATTAGGGGTGGTGACTTGGAAAATCTTTTGTTATTGAAGGAATATGAGTGGATAGTACATTTACAGGCTGATAAATGGCCTGGCTTGAATGGAGCAGTAAGTCTCAAACCAGTTTTGATTAAGCGTCAGAGGAGAATTTATGATGCTAACCTTGAGCTGCTACCTTTAAAAAGTTTTAAAGTTTTTAAAAAAGTTCTTATTTGATATGAATGATTTATCTATATGTAACTATATTTAATCTATATAAAATTGTTTTTATTAATATAAGTAAAACTTCTTTAAGAGTTTTGGGTGTGATGCATTTTAAATTATTTGCATAATTAATTTTGGTTTGTATCTGGTTGGCTGGCTTGATCATGTGTTTTTCAGTGCTTCCTCTATTTAAATGCAACTTATGTAAGGTGATTTTATGTGCTGATGAAGGGTGTAGACCCGAAAGCTTCATTAAAATTGTTTATTTGTGACTACCGTGTTTTTGGCTACTTTTGGATGAACAGTGACTTAGTGTATCTTCGTGGTGGAATATTTGTGTAGCAGGTTGCCACTTACAACAACATAGGAGGAATTTAAAGCCAGCTGTTTGATTTTGTTCTGTAACACCACTGCTGTCTGCAGGAATGAATTCAACTATCAAAAGGTTGTTAATTAAGTCAACTAATCCGCTGTTACAGTCTAAGGCTGTGGAATCTTCACAAAGTGGTAATGTAACTAATGACTTAACTGAGTTTAACAAGCTGCTTGGCCTGTTGGAGAAAAAAGTTCAAAATTATAAACATTTACAATGGCAAAGGCTTAGTTTTTTAGCCTATTTAGATATGGGGGTAGTATCACATGGACTGCGTATATTAAAGATGCCATCATATGGTAATACCTACCAAGAACTATTAATGCAGTGGCAGCAGCTAAATCTTGAACTGAGTATGAGCTACATGAAATTAATGAATCAATTTTTTGAGGGTTGAAAATGACCTGTTAGAAGAAATAGACTGTCTTGAAAAGGAAGTCTCTAAACTTTGTAATACAGAATGTCTGAATGAATTATATCAGTTATTTATAGGTCGTGTTCAAGCATTGGATCACAGGCTAGAAATACAAAAGAAGCGAAAGCTTCAAAGTGATATTAATGATTTTAAAAATGGTCATATCTTTAGTTGGCCGAGGGGAAATTTTGGTCAACGGAGAATTGAAAGACTAAATAGTAGATCAGTAAAACCCACTAATAAGCTTCTTGATGAACTAGATGTATTTGAATTGCCGCTAACTCCAAGACTTGCAGCAGCCAATCAGGAAGCACATACGTCGAGTGTGTCTGCTTCTGCTCCTTCTTCGACGCATCAGAGTGAGCGGAATATGATGAATGGAAATGTCAGGGACAAGGAAACGCTACCTAGTGATGCTGTGGTCGGAGAATTAAATGAGCATGTAGCTACCTCCCTTGCTGGGATTCCTGTACCTGGAACAGAAGGAAAGGAGAAAAGTAAGCAGCTTGAAATTTCATCTTTTTTACCTTTCAGGTTAAAACAGCCGGAGAAGGTAGTTTCTCAGCAGAGGAACTTGCAGGAGCCCCAAGGACAAAAAACGCTGCAGAAACCGGTGCAGGTATTAAAGAGAAAAAACAAGAGCCCAAAATTACCCAGCAAGGCTCCTCGTCGCTGAGGACAGAGGTTTGCCTACTACAAGGTATTGTTAATCTTTCTAAATGTGTTTTGACTGAGCAGCATTATGGTTTATTGAAGAATGGGATGAAGTTTATCCCTACTTTTAAGGATAATATTGTGGACATTTTAACTGATGTTAAACTATTTGCAAGAAATGGTATGCTTAAATCCTTGTATAAGCAAGCGAATGATTTGGACTCTGTATGCAAAAGTTAAGTGTTTTGTACCTCAACTTTCACCTGTCATTTTAGCTTTTTTAAATATTGTTGAGAATGAGATAAGAGTTTTGTATAATGCCAAAAGTAAACATAAAAGTAGGGATGTTAAATATAACTTATCTTTTAATGATTATAAATTGTTACAGCAAATTAAAACAGACAAGAGTATCGTGATTAAGCAAGCAGATAAGGGAGGGGCAACAGTCTTTATGGACAAATCATGGTATATGAGTAAGTTTAAAGAGTTCTTGTCTGACACTAATACTTTTAAAGTAATAACATTTGCAGATGTGAAAAATCATATTTCTCAGGTGAATTTATTCTTATATGATATGCAATTGAATCAGGACATTACAATTGAATTATTCACTTATTTAACAGTAACATGTCCTAAAATTCCACAGATTTATGGTATCCCCAAGGTGCATAAATCCATGAGTGACCCACCACTAAGGCCTATCGTATCTGGTAAAGGATGGGTGACTGAGCCCATCTCTAGGTATTTACAAAAAGTGTTAGGAAAGTATTTACTGAAATGTGAAACAGTTTTAAAGGATACGGTGCACTTTTTAGAGAAACTTAGTGTGTGGTTTAATGGTGAAACTAGTTCTGATTATTTTTTAGTTACACTGGATATTGTGTCACTTTTTACGGTGATTCCAATAGAATATGGGATTGAGGCAATTAGAAGTTTTTTAACAGAGCAATCCTCTCAACAAACACGTGAAATAGAGAATATTTGCCTCTTATTAGATTTGGTGTTGACAAAGAATGATTTTATTTTTGATGGTGTTCCCTACCAGCAGTTAACTGGGGTGGCCATGGGGACGTCAATACCTTTGCTAATTTAGTTTTATATGTATGGGAAAAACAATACATCTTAAATGAAAATAATGAATTTGCTCTTTACTTTGATTGTTACTGCAGATTTGTTGATGACTGTTTTTTTGTTTGGAAAGGGACTCTGACTCAGTTAGAAAAATTTCTGTCCTATCTGAACACTACGACAAGTTTCCTTAAATTTAAGATGGATTTTTCTTTAGATACAATGGATTTTTTAGATATAAGGGTATATAGGAAACTTGGAAGGTTGGAAACAAAGGTGCATAGGAAGGATGTGCATGCAGCAAGATATTTAAATACTGCTAGTATGCATCCAGTACATATATATAGAGGCATTATAAAATCTCAGTTAATAAGAGTCAGTAGACTAACAACTGAGGAGGGTGTGTTTTTGGAGGAAACTGAGAAGATGAGGAAAGAGTTTATTGAGAATGGTTATTACCTTAGAGATGTAAATATGAGTTATGAAGAGGTTTTGCAAGGCAGAAGAGGTCCTTATAAACCAGTTTTTAGTTCCGTGTCTTTGACTCACTCAGGGTATATATTAGGGAATGAAGCTGATACGGTAGTAAGCAAGCCTGTCATCAGGTTTACTACCACCTATAATGCCAATACAAATGATGTTTGTAAAATAATTCAAAAGAATTGGGTAATTTTAATGTCTCAATCAGATTTAAAGGACATTTTAGGTCCAGTACCAAGGTTTGCCTTTAGGAATGGTCAGACGTTTAAGCAAATATTATGTTATAAGGATTTTCAAACTGAATCTGCTCCTTTATGTACTAAAGTGGGCATTTTCAAGTGCTATAATTGTGTCTGTTGCTCTGATATTAATGATAGTAATAATAGCTTCCGACATCCTACAACAGGTGAATGTTTTAAGTTTACTTGCAAAGCAGATTGTAGTACTACTAAGTTAGTTTATTTAGCTACCTGTGTTTCATGTAATGCATTTTATGTAGGGAAAACATCCAGGAAGCTTAAAGATAGAATAATAGAGCATAGGTCCGAAATAAGACGGAAGATTGAGACAAATGGTTTATTCAGACATTTACATGAATTTCAAACTCATGCTTTTAAATTCAGATGCATATGCACTGTACGAATGGGTATTAGGGGTGGTGACTTGGAAAATCTTTTGTTATTGAAGGAATATGAGTGGATAGTACATTTACAGGCTGATAAATGGCCTGGCTTGAATGGAGCAGTAAGTCTCAAACCAGTTTTGATTAAGCGTCAGAGGGAGAATTTATGATGCTAACCTTGAGCTGCTACCTTTTTAAAAAGTTTTTAAAGTTTTTTTAAAAAAAGTTCTTATTTGATATGAATGATTTATCTATATGTAACTATATTTAATCTATATAAAATTGTTTTTTATTAATATAAGTAAAACTTCTTTAAGAGTTTTGGGTGTGATGCATTTTAAATTATTTGCATAATTAATTTTGGTTTGTATCTGGTTGGCTGGCTTGATCATGTGTTTTTCAGTGCTTCCTCTATTTAAATGCAACTTATGTAAGTTGATTTTATGTGCTGATGAAGGGTGTAGACCCGAAAGCTTCATTAAAATTGTTTGTTTGTGACTATCGTGTTTTTGGCTACTTTTGGATGAACAGTGACTTAGTGTATCTTCATGATTAAATATACAGACCCAACTGATATTGCCAATATCCTGGCAGATAGGTTCAGTGCTAACTTTACCCCCCTCTCACCCCCTAAAGAGCCCATCTCTATACCGGAAGAATGCAAAGTTCTTGTAATCACAGCTGCACAGGTAAAAACCACACTCTCCAAAGCCAAGAACACAGCATCCATGGGATCAGACAACATCCCAGGCTGCGTTCTACACGAACTACAGAATGAACTGCCACCCCACTTAAGTACCATGTTCAATCATAGCCTCACCTCAGGCTTTGTGCCTGCTGAATGGCACACAGCAACGGTTATCCCACTCCACAAGGGGGGAGCCACCACAGACCCCAGAAACTACCGCCCCATTAGCCTGATGAGCCTGGTCTGCAAGGCCATGGAATGTATTATCATGGAACTTATAAACAAAGACATTGGTAATCTCCAAACTCTGGATCCCACCCAGTTCGGGTTTGTAAAAGGCAGATCATGTCTCCTAAACCTGATAGACTTCTATGAAGCAGTCATCAAAGCCGTAGACAAGGGTAAGGTGGTTCACACAGCCTATCTAGATCTTGCCAAGGCTTTCAGCACCATCCCCCACTCTGGAATTATAGATAAACTCACTAAACTAGGTATAAATCCCTATGTCACAAGATGGGTTGCCAACTGGCTCACTGACAGAACCCACACTGTGAAAGTAGCAGACTCTAAATCCGACTTCAGACCAGTGACAAGTGGAGTACCACAGGGTTCAGTCCAGGACTGTTTGGTATCTACTTCTCTGAAGTACAGGCTAACATAGAAGGTCTTTGGCTAATGAAGTTCGCAGATGACTGCAAACTAGGAGCCATAATCAAAACTCCTAACGATGTGGACATCCTACAAAAGGGCCTCATTGAGACAGATGCCTGCTGTCAAAACCATGGCCTCAAGCTCAATGCTAAAAAGTGCATTGTCATCCTCTTTGGTAAAAACTCTGTACCCATGAACTACAACATAGGCGGTAGTATACTGAACACCGAAAGTGTGATAAGAGACCTTGGGGCACAGGTGGACAGTAGTCTCTCCTTTGATAATCACATTTCCACAGTAGTCAGGAAATCCTTCTACATGGCACACTTATCACAAAAGGTTTCTCATCCAGAAAAAAAGAGGTCATTGTTCCCCTCTACTCATCACTCATTAGACCCATTATAGAGTACAATGCCCCTTTTGGTATGTACCTCACAAGACATCTACAACAACTGGAAAGGCCGCAGAAATACCTTCCAAAGAGGATTACCGGCCTCAAACAGATACCCTACGCAGACTGTCTCAAAAAACTCCAGCTTTACTCCTTCGCATATCGCCTACTCAGAGGTGATCTCTGTCTAACATACAAAGCTATGTCAAACCCAGAGCTGTTGGACATGCTCCACTTAAAGAAATCCCAATCCCTCCGAGCTACATGCTCTAGGGACCTAAACCTTGTCATCACAATAAACAGAACATGCCGGAGGGATAGATTCCTGTCCTAGAGACTTCCCATACTCTGGAATAAACTACCTATCTATATCAAACAAAGCTCCTCATTAGCACTCTTCAAGAAGAATCTTGATGATTGGATGGGAAATAGGAAATTCACCCCGGGGATCACTTCTGTGGCTCTGCTCGACAGTGGCACAGGAAAATAATTTTCTTGGGTGGCATAAGCCAGGGTACCTTTTTGGCTGGGCTTGTATAGGCCCCAGGGCCGATAGCCTAGTACCTACCTATGAACCTATAAAAACAGGATCATGGAAAAGCAATATAATGTATTTTGTTCTTGGTAAAATTCTTGATTTTCATCCCATGAAAATGAAGTTCATTTATATGAGGTGTGAGGTTTAGAAGTAGATCCACACACATATATATACACACACACACACACACACACACACACACACACACACACACACACACACACACACACACACACACAAACACACAAACACACACACACACACACACACACACACACACACACACACGCGTGCGCGCATGCACACACACACACACACACACACACACACACACACACACACACACACATACACACACACACGCACATATATATATTTATTTCACAAGCACTGTCAGAAATGCTAGCAAGCAAAAATACACAGACTCGATACTTAAGTTGTATGCTTTGATTAAAAACGCACCACTTTCACAATCACTTTTAGAAGGCTTAGCAAATAACTGAAACTGGTTTATATAATTCAGTGGAAAAAGATGATTATAAGGAAGCAACCTATAGGAATTTGCCCTTGATTTTAAAAAGGTCACTCTGATTATGAATTGGGTTCAGTTAGTGGCCCCCCAGTGCTGAAGGAGTGACTATGGAGGGACTGGAATGATGAGCTATTCACCTGTTTACCCCTCCCCAGAACTGCATGCCTAAAAATCCCTGATATTGTGCTGATATTGTGGTCTTGATGGGAGTGCCCAATGTCATAGTTCTGGTGAAAGTTGTGGCTGGTCATGAAGCACCTACAGTCTGACAAGACGAGGAGAGTAGTTAGGAAGTGTCACCATGGAGGCACAGCAACTCCTTCACTATGCCCACTGTATGCTTGCTGGGTAGCCATATTCAACATGCTAGGGATTATTAGGGTGTAACTAAAGAAAAAAAACGTCAGTGTTAATTGTGCTATGTAGTCAGGAGGATGTTTACTGTATCTCCTCAAAGCAGCTGTTAACACTAACTGTTCCGTTTGCAGTAGGAGTGGTGGGCGTCGAGTACAGTGGGTTACACTGCACAGTGAGACTGGACACTCAGGAGGAGGAGCATCAGTCGTCATTAGACATATGCAGGGAGCACAACTATCAATTGCATTGCTTTTACAAGAGCTATCAAAAGTTTTAACAAACAGCTGAATCTGATTTTTATCCAGATTGAACTAAAAGATCATTGTATTGCAGTCAGATTGCAGAGAAGCAACAAACTGCATTTTTACCTTAATAAAAATGTAAGAAATTACAATGTTTTATAGATACTGTTAGATGTACTGGCAAACAACTATCATAGACTCAAGCCTTGAGTAAGACACCATCAAACACATTGACGGGATTTGGCATGCAGTCACACTATCAATGATGGCCTACTTTGCGTGCAATTATGATAAGCAATACAACTTTCAGTCTCCTAGCTGTCGGTCTGTATTACAGTCTAAAGTTAATTTCTTGTTTGCAGTATCTAACCAAAAAAATGTTTTAGGTATTGCTTCTCATTTCCCTGAAAGGCATTCATTAAAAAATCAACGTGTTGTGCTAATGCATACCAAACCATCACAAAAACAGTGCATGGGTTGAGGTAGCTCATTATGGGAGCAGAGCTGATGCAGATAATGCAAGAAGCAGACAGATGTGATGATTCAAATACCTAAGTAAAGGAGAAAAACATTACTAATATATGTATGTTTGTGTGTGTGTGTGTGTGTGTGTGTGTGTGTGTGTGTGTGTGTGTGTGTGTGTGTGTGTGTGTGTGTGAGAACATCTGTGTGTGTATACGTGTGTGTCTGTGTTCATATTCTTAATACTAGCCAGAAAACTCCTGCTTGGAGTCTTTGTGGTAGACAGGGCTACCAATAGTCACATGACAGGACTAACAGAAGATAAGCAGGATACTCTCTTCCCTATTGTATTAGTTATTTATTACACTCTTTGCCTCTAGCTAGCCTTGACCATGCAGCCTTCCCCCATCCTGCTGACTCATTTGTTTCCCTGACTTGCTTGGCAGCTGGATGTAAGTAGATCATCAATTATGGTTGCCTCATGTTTACTATTTAATGCTCAAGCAATTTCCCAGCCTAGTAGTTAATGTACGTAATGCTGACTTTGTTGTTCTATCTCCTCATCGGTGATTGTATTGCCTTGGAATGCTGTCTCTCAAAATTCCAGCCGCACCATTTTTAGTTATTTATTTATTTTTCATATTGGTTAGCCTTCTGGTCTCTGCAATAGAATGTCTCTAAGTGAATAATCTTTCTCCCTCCTCCTGACAGAGGGCAGTCAGCATTGATTCATTCAATCCTGTCCTATCATCTGAGCACTCAGATGTTGGATTGGTTCTCTGCACCCAGACTGGTTGTGTTTTAGTCATGGCTCCAGTATTTTTACCACTTTAACCTGTTTATTTATTATATTTTTTAGCCAGAATAGCCCAGAAAAAAAGTTCAGAGGAACATGTACCACTGCAGAAAACTGTAGAACAAACATTGTAAAACATTTAGAACTGATACATGTCAGGAAGATTAAGACTTTCGGCTTTTAGGGGTCACCACAGCAGAACTCCGGTCCGCTCATGATTGGCAGTGGATTTTTACGGTGTCGAGTTGGAAGCTCGACGCACAACCTTCAACGAAGGCATGCCCATTCACGCTCGCACCTACTGCATGTCTTTAATGTCACACGACCACGGGGAGGACATGCAGACTCCACACAGAAGGTGCTCTAGTCGAGAATCAAACGGGAGAACCTCTTGCTGTGAGGTGACAACACTAACCGCTGCACCACCATGGCTATATGCCAGGAAGATTATTAACTGTAATACTAAGACTACACTAAATATCAGTAATAAAAAGTAAAGTATCTGACATTACACAAAGTACAGACAAAGTCACTGGTATCAGTTCAGTAGAGCACAACTGAAAAGGCTCTTCCAGGTACAGTGTCTTATACATGCAGGGGTAGTTATGTTACATCAGTATTGTTCTGGCAGATAAGGTCTTCATATATAGTACTGCTCACTGACAGTCACTGATAGCATATCATCAGTAGATACAGGTCTCCTCTTTTCTGTATTACACTGTATTATATAGGCAGGTACACAGACATTACACTATTAATACTGAATTGGTGGAACCCAGTTTGCCCTTCTGTGTTTTACATGTGAGGGCAAGGAAAGATCAGTAGTGTAGCATGAGCAAAGCCCCATTCCAAATGCCAATACTGCATGACATTTAGGGACCACCTTCCCCCATTGCAACATGCTATATATATAAATTTAAGTCACTTCACAACCTCTTAGTATCACCAGGAATGAAAAACAACAGAAAATCTTGGGTACTCCATCCAGCAATGAAAATTACAGTGCAGAATATTTAAAATACAACAAAGGCAGTCATGTAAGACAGTAATAAATAATGAGGTATAAGGGAAGCACAAGAAATGAAGGACATAAAACCATTGAAAGATCATGAACTGTTTTCGATTGAAGCAAACATCAGCAGCAGAGTCTTGCTTGGTGAGAATGATATAGAAAATTAAGAAGATTATGTGGCCAAAAGAGACGAGATAAGTTCTAGGAAGTATAGTGTACACACATACACACACACATAACGCACATGCAATTGTCAAATATTCAAATGGAAAACTGTCTTCTATGCATTAAGTGATGTACAATTTTTTTTCCAGATAGAGTTTTGTGTGCATTACTCGGTGAGTATCTGAATAACAGGTTGATACCCATCTTTATGCAGCTCGATCTAACGTACGCAAAGGAGATGTAATAACATCCATAGTGAGCACTACTCAGGAAGATCTCCCCTTAATGCTAAAACCGAAGATGCTAAATGTCTGCTGAGACGTGATATATTGTGATAAGCACAATATGTTTCAATCATGTTATATGACACATCCCATGACTGATTACTGTTAAAAAAAACTTCTATTCGGAAAGAAGTAACACAAACACCTGAAAAGTGTATAGTCTTGTAAAGTCTTAAAGAGTACAATCTCAAAAATGTTTAAAATGGTTAAAGTCCAAATGAATGTAGAGAGATGACTTATTTTCAAAATTAGAAAGCCTGAAGTGTATCTAATATGAGGAAAGCAATATCTGATGCTTATTCTGCAGAAAAGCAAACAAAAAAAACTATCTAATGAACCCCATACATATAAACCTTTACTCTCCATATACACAGTAGGATGTGGCTGAAGAAAAATTGTTGAGTTAATTTTATGACTATGACTAATACCGGGCAATAATAAATCTCAACAGCTGAAAGACCACAACAGTTATCATAAATCAGTGCAGAGTGAGCAGACGAGCAAATGCATACCTAACCAAATGTCCTGGGGATATGTAATTTTACAGATGGAATGGTGCTTTTAGAGCAAAAATAAGCAAGCTGCTGCTGCTTTTTGTAAGAGTCAAAACAGTTTTCCTAATTTCTGCTCTGTGCAAGAAAGATTGGACTGTGGTTGATATATATATATATATATATATATATATATATATATATATATATATATATATATATACATATATATATATATATATATATATATATATATATATATACATACATATATATATATATATGTATATGTGTATATATATATATATATATATATATATATATATATATATATATATATATTATATATATATATATATATATATATATATATATATATATATATATATATATCTTTAGACACCACACAGCCTTGAACCCATATACAGACAAACCTGCATGTAGAACAATGTTAAAAACATATTCAAATGGGACTGGCCTGTTCTTTATTTTATTTTTTTTTTGCCTTTCATAAAACTTAGGTAAATCCATTCCTCACTTGTAATTATGTCATTTATAACCTTCTCAAGTAATAAGACTGAAACAGGAACAATTAACAGAACAGCAACTTTACCATAAGTGTATAATTTCCCCAGATCTGTATTATTCTGTATCAAATGATAAAAACAGGAGTAGAAATAACAATCTCCAACCTACCAAGTCTGTAGCTGTGTGTGTATCAGATATGGAAATACTGCGAGTGTACCTGAAAGATGACCCTAGAAGACTGATGTTCCTAAGCATGGTTTACAAGACATCTTCACGGGATCTCACTTAAAATATTAATCTCCGTTTAACTGCCGATTTTATCACATATTTCTCTAATGCTATTATAAATCTTTGAATTTCAAATTCAGTACCTGGTAGAAGGTCAGGCATATTTTCCAGGAATAATCCTGTCATGAAAAGTCAGTGAGCACGTTTGAGTGGATCAACTGCAGCTTCATTTGCCTAAGAGACCATCCCCAGAATTTTTAAAGGTATGCCATTTGACTACTTCATCCTTAGCAGTTCTAAATTCTTGCCAATAATGTTTCTATTATCCTTATCCTGTTCCCTAATGGACTTTTCAATTAAAAATGTATGATCATTTTCCGGATAATCTCTCTAAGCTGAGACAAATAGGAAGACCTTTGAAACCAGGTCAAAGAATGGTCTGGGAATATATTCAGTTTCATGCTGTGGCATAAAGATACCTCATGTATAGATATATGACAATTATCTAGTAATTACATGATAATTACGACAGTCAACAGAGTTGCCATTATTAGTATCAGTGTGGGCAATGTAATCTTCCTTCTTTTACTCATTAAAGGTTGACACAACATCATGTCTAATGCCTCTTCATTCATTCACTCTGACTACATATTTTAGTATGTATATCATACGTGTCAGACTTTGGCACCAGCTGTTGCAGTTTAATTTTGCTCTGATTTCTGGTCTGTTTTCTACAGTTTATGTATTAATGTTCTGGATGCTTCTGTCATACTGCATTGAAGTACAATATTAGACCAGTCTCATTTTGTTCATTTTTAGTGATAAAATTCTCAATTCCAGTTCTCTTTTCACATTCTCACTTATTAAATATTAACACAATTACAATGTTCACGAATTTACTTATGAAGCTTGGTTTCACAAATATGAATTCATTTTTATTTTACTTTCCACAGAAGCACCAATCTTCAATGGTATTTCTTTCATTTCTGGCTTGAATTTTCTAAGCTACAACCACCAACATTTTTGAAACTCCCTAGAATGGAATGAAAGATTTCAGCAGCATCTCACAGCGGGTACACTTGCCAAAAAAAAACTGAAATAATCTAATGTGCAGTTTCCTTCATGTCACAGATAAGGAAGCAATTAAAATGTTTTAATGCTTTTAACTGTAAGAAAGAAGAAACAGACAAGCTTTTGGTCTTGAAAGATAAGATTCAGGCTTATTTGAGCCAAAGAAGAACCTGCTATACATAAGCCATTTAATCTTCACTGGGAATCAAAAGGATCATGAATCAATAGATGTCTATGTGATGGCATTAAAGCAAAAAGGGAAGAAACATGAGTTTGGTGACTTCCATGAGTCAGTGAAAAGACAGAAAGAGAGAAAGAGAGAGAGAGAGAGAGAATTTTGCAAAGAATCAAATCTAGTCAAGTCAGGGAAAGGCTTTTAAGGTAAACTGATTTGGCACTTGATAAAGTACTCAATGTATACAGATTGAATAGACTTTCATGCATATAGCTTTAAAAAAGACTATAGAATAAGACATGCACAAAATAAAGGCTATGAGTAAAAAAAAAAAATCAAACCGCAACTGTATCATATTCAATATGATGGCACCTGGTAAGATACCACACCTGTTATAAGCAATATGGCTAAAGGCATGAAAAGGTAAATTGTAGCATGATTAGTCTAGTACATAGGCTGCATGAGTGCTGACACCATTTTATAAAGATGTGTAAAAGTCATAATAAAATGTTGCACCAATATTTTCATGCATTACAAGCAAATGAACAGAATAAAGCAGATTTTTATGAGCAGTGCTGGGTTGTGTACTGCAAATGCAGTATGAACTGTAATCTGCAGTAATCTTACAAATGAAGGTATGAGCATTGCAGTTTGATATTGGGCAGAATGCAGTATATTATCTGACCAAGCATTTAAGGCATTAACTCTGTCTAGTAGTACTTATAAGTCTCTGTGTACTTTTTTGACATATCCAGGGAATAAGCAGAAACCTTTGTAGCAGACTTAGCTTGACTGTGCATACAAGTGCACAAAATACAACCTAATGTTCCATGCAGTGGTCTTGGAAAATCATTTAATCCAGCCTACACCTTGTGTTATAATGTTTGAAAGTGAAAAGGAGTACTGATAAATCAATATGCTAGGGTATGTCACATAACTGATCTTAATGTTCTCCAAGCTGGTTCACAAAAATGTCTAGATCAAACTGTTATTTTTCATAAAATTCAACATTATTTCCTAGGCTGTATACTGTCTTTTGTTGCTTGAAAAGAAGGGTAGAGTTGGGGATGAGAAAAGTAAAACCTGACTGCAGCTGCTCAGTGCAACCTACTTTAACAATTCACTGAAAGCCATGAAAACTGTTCATTTTAATACTTATTTTTCCCTAAATAAGACAGAACAGAAGTAAAAATTTATACTTCACACAGTTTAAACAGCATGGATCATGAGTTAAAAAGTCATTAAAATGTTACTGGTATGATTAAAAGACTCAAGCAGTGCAGTTATAGAGTGATTCACTGACTGCTATGTCTAGCAACGCAATAAAAATAATAGAGAAGTTGTTGTTGTCTTTCGGCTTTTCCCGGTTAGGGGTCGCCACAGCGGAACTCCAGTCCGCTAATGATTGGCAGAAGATTTTCATGAACGCCGAGGTGCCAACTCGACATTCAACCTTCAACGAAGGCACACCCATTTACACATGTCTTTCGAACGCCCACCCAACCGTGAGGAGGACATGCAGACTCCACACATAAGGCACTCCAGAAAAAGACAATGCATCAAATGTTGAAAAAAATCCACAGCAGCTCACACATTCATGCAGTACCCTTTGATAGCTCATAATCTCCTGAAGGCAAGCAATCTGATCTGCTTACAACTACAAGTACTGATACAGATAGCAGATGTAATAACAGAGATACTGCTGTCAGTATGTGAATGGAAGTTAGAAAATATATCGTTTAAAGTTTTAAATATATATCTGAATTCACTGATATGATTTACAGAGGTATTCTGACTCGACTGCTGGTTTTGTTTGTCTGCAAGAATAGTATCCTATTAAGATTTCTCCTTAGACAACTCTGCTGTGCTCAGAGATCAAAATAAGTAGAAATTAAATCACATGAGACTTACAGGAGTTGTTGATAAGCAGACTGAATTTTCAGCACAACAGGTAGCACACTTACCTTTCATGCTGGAAGACCTGAAGGCTGAGAGTTATTTTTCCACTCCCAGTGAATGGATTGCTGATATTACAGTGCAGCATTATGGGATGTTGCAGTCCTGAATGTCATCCTTAGGATGACATGTTAAATCAAGGTGCCATTTGACTGTGTTGGTGGATGTTAAAGATCCCACCAGAAGAAGTTCCCCAATACCCTGTCCAAATTTCTCTTAGTTGGATAAATACCACCTTGGGTCTCCCCTGAAGAGAGGCCACTTGTCTTGTCAGACTAATCTGGTCAGCAAAAAGATAAATAACAGCTGTGAAGCAGGACAAAGTGATAACACATATACATCCACAGACTTCAAGTATGTTTGCTGTCTTATTACCTTGGTGAAAATACCTCTCAGAGCACAGTAAATGATAAAATAACAAAAGAGCAAGTAAATACTTATGTTTTTGGAAATATACAACTCCTGGCTAACAAATGTACTGCCTGGATATCATCAAGAAGAAAGTCTGGTAATTCTCTCAAAAAGTAAAAGAAAACAGAAGCTGTGGCAGTGAAAAGCCTCTTGGCAGATCAATAGGAGGCTGTCCAGATTGCAGATATTGTACAAGAAATTGCCTCTAACATTCTGGAAGAAAAAATGAGATATTGAAGGAGAATATCAGGTCAAATAATAAAAGACTGTAGGACACCAAGTAAGTATTACAGTCTGATGACACAACAACAATGCATAAGTCAGAAACTGAATTAAGAGAAAGCATAGCCGAAACTGAGGTTTCCCAATAAAATACAGAATGGAAGTTAGCTGAGCTGGAAGACAGATCAAGAAGAGAAAACCTGAGATTTCTGTCATTCTAGATAAACTAGAGTGAATTGATTAATTAACTTCATGAAAAGCAAATGGAATTGTGTTCCCAGCAGAAACTCTTGATTAAGAGGCCACTTTGTTTTTATACTTAGAATCTTACCATTAGAAAACTACCAAAACCTATCTTAGTAAAGCTCCAAACTTACCACTTAAAGAAGTCACTACTAAAAATGTTGCAAAGATGAAAAGTATTAAAAATAGGAGATACTAGAATCTTTGTAGAGAATGTTTGGGCATATTAGACAGAAAATAAACAAATTTGTTCCAGTAATGCGAGGTTGTACAGAAGATGGACTGAGATTCAAACTGATATACCCAGTCTTAGGTTCATAGGTTCATAGGTTCATACTAGGCTATCTGCCCTAGGGCATTTATAAGCCTAGCCAGAGTGTGTTTGGCTTTCGCCACCCCTTGGAATGAGTATACTGTGCCCATTTTAAGGTTTAATTTACTGTACCTCTGTCTAGCAGTGACACAGAAGTGACCCCTGGGGTAAACCTACAATCTCACATCCACTCGTCAAGATTTCTCTTGAAAAGAGTCAGTGAGGGGCTCTGCCTAACATGGACTGGGATTTTATTCCAGAGTGAAGGGAGCCTCTGGGTTATGAATCTGTCCCTCCAACATGTCCTATTTATTTCTGTGCTGAGGTTCAAATCTCTCGCTCGTGTAGTTCTGATGGATTTGGATTTTCTGAGGTGGAGCATGTCCATTAATTCTGGGTTGGACATGGCCTTGTACATCAGGCATAGATCGCCTCTGAGTAGGCGGTATGCTACTGAGTAAAGCTGGAGTTTCTTTAGCCGGGCAGCATATGGCATATGTTTGAGTCCCTTGATCCTCTTGGTGAGGTACTTTTGGGGTCTTTCCAATTGCTGCAGGTGTCGGGTAAGGTACATCCCAAATGGGGCATTGTACTCAATTATGGGCCTGATGAGGGAAGAGTAAAGGGGCACACTGACCTCTCCTGATCTAGATGTGAATCCCTTCATGATAAGGTGGGCAATATAGAAGGTCTTTCTAACCACTTTGGCAATGTGAGTGTCAAACGAGAGGTTACTGTCAACTTGGGTCCCTAGGTCCCTAATTACTTCTTCCGTACTTAATGGATTACCACCTATGTGGTAATTTGTGGGCACTTTGTTTTTCCCAAAGGGTATGACTATACACTTTTTGGCATTTAGTTTAAGGCCATGGCTCTGGCACCAGTTTTCCGTTTCTATGAGACCCTTTTGAAGGATGCTTGTGTCCACTGGAGAATCAATTATGGTGCCCAGTTTGCAGTCATCTGTGAACTTGGTCAGCCACAATCCTCCCATGTTATCCTGTACCTCAGAAAAATAAATACCGAACAAGAGAGGTCCCAGGACCAAGCCCTATGGGATGCCACTTGTGACTGGTTTAGAGTCTGACATGGCTCCAGCAATTCTGACCTTGTGGGTTCTGTCCTTGAGCCAGTTTGCAACCCATCTTATGACATAGGGGTTTATATTTAAGCTGGAGAGCTTGTCTATGATGCCCAAGTAGGGTATTGTGTCGAAGGCTTTTGCAAGGTCAAGGTAGGCTGTGTGAACTACCTTACCCTCATCAATGGCCTTGGTGACTGTTTCAAAGAAGTCGACCAGGTTCAAGAGGCAGGATCTGCCCTTAACAAAGCTGAATTGGGTAGGATCCAATGTCTGTAGGTCCCCAATGTCTTTGTTTATGAGTTCCATAATGATCCTCTCCATAGCTTTGCAGACCAGGCTCATCAAGCTTATGGGGCGGTAGTTTCCAGGGTCCATAGAAGCACCTCCTTTGTGGAGTGGGACCACTGTTACTGTACGCCAATCTTTGGGTACATATCCTGTAATAAGGCTGAGATTAAACAGCAGCCTTATGTGTGGGTTTAGCTCTTCTTGGAGTTCATGTAGCACGCAACCCGGGACACCGTCTGGTCCCATTGATGTTGTGTTTTTAGCTTTGGAGAGGGTGGCTCTCACCTGGGCATCTGAGATGTCAGGGAGGCAACACTCTGCTGGGATAAATATTTTTCCTTTTTGGGGGGGGAATTTGCACTGAACCTGTCTGCTAGTATGCTGGCAATGTCTGTGGGTTCAGTGTATTTTTGGTTATTTTGGACTAACTCTGAGCATATCTGGGAGTTTCCACCCAGGTTTCTAACATAACTAAAGAAAGCCTTGTGATTATCTTTAGTTTCTTGTGCAATTTTTCTCTCAAAGTTGGCCTTGGATGATTTTATGAGTGTTCGTAGTTTTTTGCTAGTACTGATCAGAGATGCCTTCCCTTTTAGGAATTTTGCTCTATCATGTAGTAGCTTCCTCCTTCTGTTGTATAGCTTATTAATAGCTGGGGTCCACCAGACAGGACGCCTGCCTTTGGGGGAATGGGTCTTGGTTTTATTTGGGATTGCATGATCCATGCATTCCTATAGGTGTCCATAGAATGCGTCTATAAAGGATTCAGCAGAGTGGGCTGTGGTTTCCACTGGCCCGGGGGCCTTGAAGGATTCTACTTTGGTCTTGAGAAGTGTGAAGTCAGCTTTTGAGAAGTTCTTCACTGTGGTCTTCTGTGCTGGGGGTGGGGGCAGGATGTGGATTTCCAGGGAGATTAATTTATGGTCCGATCTTACCAATGAGGGGTATACTTCTGGCATGGAACATTGTGTCCCCATGTTTGTGATGATCAGGTCTAATATGTTTTCCCCTCTTGTGGGAGAGGTGACTAGTTGTTCCATAGCATTTGGTTTATGAATTCTAGGAACCTTTGGGCTAGGGTGTTGGGGCTTGAGTAATGCTCCCAGTCTATGTTTGGGTAGTTGAAGTCCCCCAATATGATGGTGTTTGGAGAGACCTTCGTATTCTTCAGTGTCTTTAGGAAGGCTGAGTGGGGTTCCAGAGTTTGAGAGGGTGGTCTGTAGCATGCTACAAACTGGAGGGCAGTTTTGCCCACTGTTAGTTGCACATGGATGGTCTCCGATGCTTTGTGCATTGCCACTAACCTGGAGGTGTGGGTATTCTTGATGAATATGGATACTCCCCCTCCTTTTGTGGTTCAGTCCAAGTTCTGGGGCCGAAAAGCATGATATGAGGTATAACCTGGTAGTGCTGGGGTGCTCTCGGGAGCCTTGAACCAGGTTTCTGTCACTGCACAGACATTGATGTTCTCCATACTGAGGAGGGCTTCAAGAGCATGCATCTTGAGGTTTAGACTTCTGGCATTGAGCAGCATTACCCTTAGGTTCTTTCTACTTGTGTTTTTTAGGGATGTGAGTTTGTCTTTTGAGCCTTGCCTAAAAAAGGCACTATGGGGGTGGCAAGAGCCTTTGCCAGTATCTGAAAGCCCAGGGGTGACAGGTGCAAGCCGTCCCTTGCGAAGCAGCATGGCTTGTCGAGCATGTCATCCCAAGCAGACAGACATTGGATCCCCTTAGAATTACACCAATACTTAAGCCAATTGTTAAAATTGATCATTTTGTCTTTGTACTGTGGCATCATTCTTGGTGAGGGTAAGATGCTGCTTAAGGTCAGGGTCATACCGGCCTGGGCTCCATAATCAGAGAGCTCCTCTATGTCTCTTTTCATGTAGTCCAGGGAGGTACATCTGAAGTCATTCACACCAGCATGGACAATGACTGAGTCATATTTGTACCTGCTTTGGAGTGACCTGAGTGCTTGTGTTATGTGGCAAATTCTAGCGCCCGACAGGCAGCTTACTGTGACCTTTTCCTTGTTCAGCCTGGTGAGCGGGACGTTAGTCTGTCTGACTATAGAGCCACCTATTACAAGTGTATCAGGTATGTTGTTTAGCCTTAAGGGCTGTGACTGTTTGGCACACTGACTTTGTGAACTATGTGTTGCATGTGTTTTGTTTTGAGGTAGTGGTTGCTTGGATGTCTGCTTTGGAGGTCTCTGTTGCTTTGGCAGATTTTTATTAAGGGCCTCCGAGTATATTTTTGTGTGTTTATGTGTTTGGTTTGCAGTTGTGGTAGGTCTATGTGAGACTGGATTTGTGGTGTGTGTGGTTACCTTCTCCTCCTGACTGGTTATGCCAGTACTGAGTCAAGAGAGCTCAGCCTCCAGTTTGGCTATATGGTTGCATCTCTCACATATATTTGTATTTGTTGTGAGGAGGAGAGGGTTGTCTGTGTACATGAGGCAGTTGTAACATTGCTTCAAGATTCCCAGATTCACCAGCTGAACTGGAGAGGAAGCCAGCAACTGTCCCTTCGACATGCCAGAATAGTATAAGGTACTGCTATGTAACTGAATCAGAAAGGACCTATAGGGGATAGGGTACTCAAGGGGATTTTAGGAGGATGTAGTGCTTTTTTAGTTAAAAAGTGCTTAACTTATACAAAATGCTTATAGGAGCAAGTGCGGGGTTTTTAGATTGAGAATAGAATTTTTAACTTTTAAAGTTTGGTCACCCAGCAGTAACATAACATTTATGAAGGCAAAAACAAGCCTTGGAGGAAATAATAGAGGTCATGCAACATAATAAGGGCCACAAAGCAGAAGAGAACTGTACAGAGGAACCCTCAGCCAGTAAGACTGTTAGTAGTGGTTGCAAGATGGGTATATCCTGTTAAACCCTTTCCAGTATTTAAGAAAATGATGGGTTGGGGCAGAAGGAAGCTCATGAACTAACTAAAAATGAATCCAAGCCTTGATTTAAATCATTGATTGGGAGACAGAAGAGTTAGATGAAGACCAGTAATACAGCTGACTTAATAAAACCTAATAAACTAGTGCATAAAAGTAAAGCATAAATCCCACTTTGTAAATGCATTGTATGAAAGATTACTAAAAATAAAGCAGTGACTAAAGGTTTGTTGTTTGTCTTTTCGGCTTTTCCCGGTTAGGAGGTCGCCACAGCAGAACTCCAGTCCACTAATGATTGGCAGTAGATTTTTATGGTGCTGAGTTGCCAGCCCGATGCCCAACCTTCAGCGAAGGCACGCCCATTCATGCATGTCTTTCAGAGGCCACTCGACTGTGGGGAGGACATGCAGACTCCACACAGAAGGCACTCCAGCCAAGAATCAAACAGGAGAACCTCTTGCTGTGAGGCAACAACGCTACTGCTGTACCACCGCGGCTTCCTAAAGCAGTGACTAAAGGTAATACGAGCAAATATGACAATTGGGAGGCAATATCTATTTTTTTCATTACTTAAGAATTAAGTATCTAAATAATGTAAAATTTGAATGAAATTATAAAGTTGTAGTCTATAGCTAAATTTAATGCTGAACTGGGGTTGCAAACTGAATGCATGCTGAGTAGCTTAAAATTAACAAGAATGAAAGAAATATGCATTATTAGAGTATATCCTGGTTAAAAACAGTTTGGTGAATATTAACGTGATAAAGAAGGATGTTTTGCTGCTTATTCTGACCAAACTTCAGAATGAGCAAATAAAATTGGCAAAGTATTAAATTAGGATCACTATTACAAAGTTTCCAGCTGGGTTTTCTACCCTGCAGCTGTCTAATGAGCAGGCTGTGAGTTCACAGAAAAGTGATGGGTTTGCTGGAAACTCATGACTTTCACTGGATGGCATGTAGTAAACTGGCATACATAAGTAGAAGAAAGCAAGAGTTCTAATAATCTAATTCGGTTATCTGGACAGCTTGTTAAAGGTGACCTTTTTGAGGGATAAGTTTCAGCAATTGTTGTTTAATAGAACTATGACATGTAATACAACCAGTTTTTTGTTTGTGTCTTTCGGCTTTTCCCGGTTAGGGGTTGCCACAGCGGAACTCCAGTCCGCTAATGATTGGCAGTTGATTTTTACGTACCGGCTTGCCAGGCCTGACGCACAACCTTCAACGAAGGTACACCCATTCACGCATGTCTCCAAGCAGAAGACGCTCTAGCTGAGAATCGAACTGGACGGCTTCTTACTGTGAGGTGGCAACGCTACCTGTAATACAACCAGTATAAAAATAAAATAAAAAATGGGAAATGTTTAGATTTTAAATGGTGCATCACTCCAACAGTGGTATAACAAGCTAAGTCAAATTCTAAAAAGTGTTTTGTTAACTGTTGGCAATACAAATAGCCAAAGAGCTAGTTAAAATGACAAACATTAATCTTATGTACATTCATTTATTCGTCTGTGCATGGGAGGGAAGCACATACATTGCTTAAGCAAGCTGGAGTTTTACCTAAGGGTAAATATAGGTAACAACATGTACTTTGTATTACCTGACTTTTGTAATACACAAAGCCTGTGTGGGAGCAGCTGTTGATTTGAGGCAATAGCTCCTCATTGGGAAGTGTGCATTTTACATTCAAAATACATATGATTATGATTGCTTGCTGTGTTATTTGGGTATGGATGTGTAGTGAACTATCTCTGAAAAAGTGTAACATGAAGTTAAAAAGAATTTTTAAGCTGAACTATTATAGATTTGCCTGCCAGCCAGTAATAGGTTCATGCAGTCTGATCAAAGGAAAAACATAAAGGATAGTTTGACATGGTTCAAAAGTGTTAATTATTTTTGCATTACAGAATGCCTGCATTAAACATATTGAGGTAATGGTAATGACTTTACAAGTTTGGAGAAAAAACACAGTGTAATGGTTTCAGGAGATGCATTCAGATATAAATGAACATGATAATTTGGCATAGAATGGATTTCGGGGAGGCTAATTAGAGGTGTATCAGGGACACATAAAAAGAAGAGTAGTTATACTGATAAGGAATGCTGTACTAATTGTGATGCTGCAGCATTGGGCCAGTAATCAAGGAGCCTCAATCCTCACCACTGGCAACAGTGGGGGATGTGCACACTGGGAGGATGACAAGTACACACACAGTAAAGTGTAATTTCCCTTAAGAGCACACAGAGACCACAGTCAGTCTGGGGCTGGTTTCTCCCTCTTTCTCCAGATCCACAATAAGACTCCCCACTGGTACAGCTATAGGGTTGAGATCTCAGCTGAGTGGCCAAGCCAAGGCCTCCAGCACCCTCTCTGTCAAACCAGTGCTTTGTGTCCCTGCCCAAGTAGTTGACACACACACTCTTTGAGATTTGATTTATATACAAACACACACACACACACACACACACACACACACACACACACACACACCTAGGAAAGGCTGGCACAGGTGTACTATCTATGCCCAGACCATAAGGTAGTTTTCGCTGCCACCAGCCACTACTTATCAGTTACTTTAAGACCCTTAGCAAAGGGTACCCAATTGTACTGTGTAATGTTACTATGGAAGGGTGGCCTAATTGTTAAGGTGTTTGCCTTAAGGTACAGGGTTTGAATCTCACAGGGGATAATTGGCTAGGCTTAAAATGGCTCACAAGGGCAGTTAGCCTAGTACTAATCTATGAATCTATGAAAAACCAATAGCAAGGCTATTAGGAGTGGCCTGTACAGTGCCAACAAATAGATATGCAAGTACTCTAAGAGTTTAAATATCTCTATACAGACCAGCCACAACTGAAATGTTTAAATATATTTAATAATAAATAATAAAAGAGCAAGAAAATACTCAGTAAACAATCACAGTTACTTCAGAGTTCAAAATCACAGGAAATATTTAAAACAACATTGCAGAACAGTCTCAAATAAATAAAGAAAACAACTGAGCTATACTTCACTATACTCCTAACTGTAACCAAGAGATGTTACTGTACCCTAGACTTACTTTTTCATAGCAAGGCAAGACAGATGTGGTAAGTGGGTTTTCCAGCTGATGCTGTCAGGTCAAAGACAAGATACAAAATGTCTGTCTCGCTCTCAGAGAGTTCTTAAATTAATATTTCAAATATTACTGCTGGGATACTTGTGGCATGACATCACTTCTTGTCATCTGACTATCCCAGGTGAAACCCCCCGTTGCTAGAAACTGCCAGCATTTAGCATCTCCCTGTAAAAAATACATAGCCCTCAGATCTTGTGCAGCTGCTGGAAGACATAAAACAATAAAACACTTACAAGACAATGCAGAAGGCTCCCTAGTTTTAGGCATCCTGCCTCCTTGCTGCATTGAAACTGAAAGTAAACATTTCTTTTGTTTATGGCTCAGCAATGAAGCACTTCATTCTCAACTATTCTTATGTTTTGCAAGTTAATCTCCTGTCTTTCAGTCTCCCCTGTTAAAAAAAAAAAAAAAATATATATATATATATATATATATATATATATATATATATATATATATATATATATATATGTATATATGGTTTATATATATATATATATATATATATATATATATATATATATATATATATATATATATATATATATATATATATATATATATAAACTGTTACAATAGTGCATATACATTTCTGCTCAGTACTTTAAAAATATCTCTTCTGTACCATCAGTTTGATATACACATAACATACAGTTCTAATATAGTGGTAATACAAGCAATTACATCATGCTGATATTCACACATGACATATAACTATTTACAAAATTCCAGATAGCTTGGCTGGCAATATCTCCTTCTGTCGCACTTCTATATAAATCATATTAATATTCACAAATGACGTATTATTATTTACAAAATTCCAGCTAACTGGGCTGGCAGTATCTCCTTTTGTGACACTAATGATTATAATAATACTAATAAAAATGAAAAATGGACAATTATGGAAAATTTGTATTGACAGCAGGTTACTGGATGGGTAACAGGATCAGTTTGTCATGCATTTATATTCCTCCCAAAACAAATGTAACCACTTTGCAGGATTTTTGGGAGAGATAGTAAATTTTCAACAAGGCCTCCTAGTTATTGAGATGTAAATGAAATATGGTTTACAGTAATGAGATGTATAAGGTGGCCCAGAGGAGAGATAACTGGAAAAGAAAGAGATTTAAAGAAATGTATAAAAGTATTTGGCATGGAGAATGCTTCTTAATTAACAGGAGGCCAGAAAGGATACCACTATTTTCCCCAAGATATGGAAATTGGGCTAGATTACATATAAATTATACTTCACAGGAGCATGTACACATGATTGGTTGGTTTGATACCTGTCTAGTAACTGTGTCAGATCATGCCATCATACTGGCTAGGTTATGGATTCACAGAAACAAAATAAAGGAAAGACATTGGCATTTTATTACATCTTTATTGAAAAGAAAAACTTTCAGGAACTGGGCAACAAGCAAAATTTGGGACATTTGTAGAAAACATAGAAATTAGTTAAGGATGTTTAGCTCTTGCCAGAGATAGCACAATTACAGCATGAAACACATAAATAAAGGTGAAAGAAATGAGGAAAAACAGTAATATAAATTATTTAGGGATATTTCAAAGGTTAAGCTACTACAAAATAAAAAAGGAGAACCCGCAAAAGATGACGATTAAAAGAACCACTTAGCTAAGAAAAAAATTAACATTTGGGCAACATACATGAGTAAAGATGTATAACATTTCAGTAAATCTATTTTGATAGCAACACAAAAGCACAGAAACTGTTAGCATGCACATGCAACAGAAAGTAGAACGATTAGTAACTAAACTCAGAGACACTAGGACAGAATAATTACTACAACCTCTGAGAAAATATTGGCAATATTCAGAATCTTCTATGTGAATTTATACAGAGCAGATGATTTGGGAAGGCAGGATAAGGAAAATTAGAAATATTTATTTCAGATTTGAATATAGCAATAACAGGGTCAGAGAAGGATGGTCAATTAACAATGTGGATTGATGGGGAAGAAATAAAAAATGCACTCCATGGTCAAGCAACAGGAAAATCTCCAGGAGTAAATGGTATTCCTGTAGAAATCTGGAAGCTAGGTAGTAAGAAACTAGCAATGTTTGGCATGCATTATTTAATAATATTTTCAATGGTGGGGATATGCTTACTTCCTGGAAAAGTGCAATGGCGGCTGTTATGAAAAGATGGAAAGGACCCAACAGAGCCTGGATTACACAGCAAAAAGATAATGGGTGTAAGCTAACCAGACGATAGCGAAAACAACTACAAACATTGGAAAACTACGATTACGGATCTGGATAATAAGATACAAGCTATGAAAATGGTTTTAGTCCATCTAGCCATACACAGGTCAGGTGTATTTCTAACAACCTGAGAGTAGGTTATGAACAACAATTAATAAAGAAAGAAATGAGTTTACATGGGGTGAGGGCAAATGTGAGATGGGATAAGCTGTCTCTTCCTCTAGACCATGGGGAACTAGGATTACTAAATTTTAAGGGATATTTTAAAGCTACACAGTTAAAGACTGACATATGTAACTCAAGCATAAGGCTATAGATGTAAATGGAAAAGGATGATGTTAGTTCAGAAGGGCATTATCAAAGATAAAAGAGAATAGTGCACTTGCCTCAAGCTATAAATGACAATTATAAATAGCCATACTGAACATTTAATTTCTAAAATGGCAGAAAGGATTTTATGAAACAGACAAATGAAAAACTGGAGAAAGGAAATCCTGTCTGCAGAGATACCTACAAATAAAGATAATATGGACAGGCTACAGGGGGCTGAAGGTAAATGGGGAAAATTAGCTAAATAAACAAGATAATGAGAACAGATAAGTCAGACAGGAAAGGTTAATAAAAAGGGACAAAAATTAAACATTTTTTTAGTTGAACAATAGCAATTTTCAATCTTTTCAAAGTCTGATAGTGGAGCAGAGGCAAAAAGGAAGGGGAAAATAAAGAGGGAAAGTGAGTACTAAAATGCCAGCTCTAGCACAAATTTACAATGGAACCATGAATATAGTTCTGTTGCCAAAAATGAAATAATTAGCAGCGCACATAAAATACTCCGTTATAATTACAAGAATCAGTCAGATACATTAAGGAAGGGCGGGACTGGAAAACAGAAAAATCTGCATGGTATCTAATTAGGAACAACAGCCAAATGGTTGAGAAGATTTGCCAGGAAGTACGTAAATGCACATTTCTATACTTCAGGTAGAAGTCACAAGATTTTTTCCTTAAGTAAAGAATATCTGTTGGAGATGTGAAGGGGAAGAGAAAGGAAACAGTGTCACATTTTTGCAAGTGTTCAGATCTGACAGATTTCAAAAACTCTTCACAAAATGTCCTGACACAAACAATGGGGAACAAGTACCTATAAATAAGGACAAATACAGATTTTTAAGGTTATCTTTTGAAAGCTTTTTCAGCTTTAGAAGTGCTACAGGTAGCAGCAGCAGAAATGATTTAAGTATTACAAGTAATAGACAATATCATTGATGATCTAATCCTGAGAGCTACTAAGTATATGTATATATAAGTATATATATAAGTATATATAAGTATACGGAATATGACTTGCATCTCATTAAACTTATGGGTTCATAAGTCTAAATGTTAAGCTTATGACAAACATGCCTTCAAGAAGCCTGATTGCTGTAATCCCATGTTGAGATTTTCTACTTTCCATTCACATATCATGATTCATTTTAAAGGAAGTAAATAAATGACTTCATCAGATTGCAAACAGAAATGTATTCTATGATTTTGGAAGATATTGTACAACGTACCTGTCAAGCTCTTTATTTTTTTTACAGACTTTTCCCTATGCCTGCTGGCCATCAAACCTCATCCAATGGGACTCTAGCCTTTTCTTTTTTAAGTACTACAAAGTTAATTAACCATAGCATGGTATGAGGACAATAAATATGCAGATGGAGTCACCGTACAGATAGCCATGAGAGTTGCGTGTTCCCTGATTGATATCCTTACAAGGTAAGAATTTGTGTGGCCTATCCTTATCTCTTTGGAGGGAGATGAACTGCCCATGTCACTGCTGCCATATACTAATGAAGGCAACCACCAGCCAGTGGACTGTCTCTCCTGAATGAGCACCATGAAGCCATCCATCCTCCAAAGAATTGTGTCCACATTCATTCTCCTCCTCCTTTCCTGTCCCCTCCAGGATGCACACACTTATTCTCCCTACTGCTTCCATCAAGCACCCAAGCTGCTAATCAAACTCAGGCTCCCTAGACCATAGTCAAGGTTTTATCCATTTATGCAGCCAGAGCTGACCATATTATTTTCCATTCACAATTTTTATTTTAGTATAAGCTTCCCCAATCTGATTTCAGCACCCCTAGCAGTGCATTTCAGGTGCAGACTTTCATACAGAACAGGATCAGACATTGGCTTACAGACCACATAGACTTCATCTCATAGTAACTTTAAGAGACAAAATATTTTAACAGATCTTGAAGGCTCTCTTAAAAGTTCACATTTCCCTTCCTTGCTATTCGTCTAATAAGGAATCATCACACATTTCTTGTAGGTTCTTTTTGAAGGCTACAGAATGCACTGTTGTAGTCAGTAATGTGTCATATAATTGCAGTATAAAATGGTACAATGATCTAGCTGGTGTGGCTAGACATGTCCTGTATAAAATGGATGAGCTACATAATGTGCTTTTCTGGCTTTGATAGAAATCTGCTGGTTAAAGTTCAAATTGCTGTCCACTACTGTAACAATCTCTTCAATGATTGTGTCATTTTTTATAAATTTCCATTTATTTTATAACTATAATTTATGTCCTTTCAATGATTCTCATTCTGCTAAATATATATATATATATATTCATTAAAGGCGATGTCATCACTACTTCCACAGGGGAGTATTCGTTGCAGCCCTTCTTGGATAACTTCATAATCTTTTATTGAAAATGATACCCAGTTTGCAGTCATCAGCATCTTTGGTTTTCTAATCCATTTCCCACTTTCACATCTAAGGAACAATAGTACAAGAATAATACTAATACAAAAGTAAATGGTTGTATTATAGATCCCTTTATGACACCACTGGCAACCTCTACTGAGATGGAGTTACCACTCAATAAATAAACTGCTGTCTGTAATGAAACCTAACTGTCATGTAAAATAACTTAAAAGTATCTAGCTCCCAAGATTATTATAGGAGACAAACAGAACCATAAAGAAACATTCTCATGAAAGTAATATATCATTGCTTTTTCTTACAAAATACTTGCCAAATGATATGCACATCAAGTCTCCAAGGGTGATATGTCTGATGTTTTAATATCATATAGCTCTCCTTATTTAATAACCATTGTTTTAAATCACCTCTTAAATAGGTTGGGTGTTGCAATAATACAATGGATTTCAAATCATCCACATTCTGCACTAATCCCACAAAATTCCTAGCTATAGTGTTGATCATTCACTGATGTCAAATATCAACTACATGTTCAGATATTCTCTTTTTCACTTATGTCTTTGTTTCACCTATATAGCATTTAAGACAGCTACAAAAAACAACATATACCACTCCTTCAAGTTATATCTTAATTATTGTTCAACCCTATACAATGCCCAATTTAATAAACATAATTCCCTTTCTTGCATAAAACTACATGCACCACAATGTACACAGCAACAATGTCCTTATTTTGGACCCCCCTCATCTTTATAAATCATATAATAACTATGAACTAGACTGTAATATATCACTTCCTTTATCCACTCTTACATATTTTAACCACTTCAGTGGTTACTATAACGTCTACCATAGAATTCATTTATTTATTATATAAACCATCATCCTGATTAAAATGTTCCATTGTGCACTAAGGAAGTGATTTTAACAAACCCTTTGTATGATCACTACTAGCATGCAAGAAATTTAAAGATGCCAAGTCCTTGTCCATAATTATTGTATAAATACAATTGTTACTATCCACATCTAGCATAACATCTAAAAAAGAAATACTTTTTATGAAGTCTGGTACATAAATTGTATTTCAGACTGATTCCTTTACATGTATTCCATAAATTCTTTAATTTTTCTCTTCCCGGGCTTTCATAATTAATATTAAACCATCTATAAAATTAAAATATTTTATTTTGTGAAAATCTATAATATTTTGAGAGTAAACATATTCTGTCTCAAATTTGCCCATAAATAAAATAGCATATGATGGTGTGTAACCCACACCCATCATCATTCCATATATGTAAATAATATTCTTTGCCAAATAAAAATACATGTATGTGTAAGAGCAAATACACTCTTGGTGGGTTGTCTTCCCAAAATGTGTATACTGAGCTCAGGTGCTTAGGCAGCAAGACATTTCCCTGTGATATATTTGTTTGGGGACATATGGATGAAGTGACATTCAGCTGTAGGGAAATATGTCTGTTGTGAATTCCCTGTGTGCAAAGACATGCACACACTGCCAGGCCCACAGCTTTAATAACCAAGTACATGGGGGCAAACGAAGTAATGATTGCTATGCTCAATGTACAGTACATGTTTATGTAAGTACAACATGCAGATGTGTGCTACAGCATGGAGGAAATCCTGCATGCTACTGTTGTCACATTTATGCTCCAGTATGCATTTTAGGTAATGTTCCCTAGGCACTGTGAAGGGGTAGTGGTCCACACACACCAACTGTAAAGCCACTGCCCATTGTGCACTTCATTTATACAGCCACTGACATGCCCACTGGCCAGCCTGCTGCTGATACCTGCCATACTGCCTGCTGTCTCATATTGCCTTGGGGCCATGGACATTATTTTCCCACTGTGCATTTGGTTATTGAAGTTGTGGACATGGCACCACATTCTTCTTATTGCCCACAGGGAATTCACAACAGCCATATTTCTCTGCAGTTGAATGTCACTTCAGTCATGTGTTCCCAACCAAATGTACCACAGGGAAATATCACACTGCTTTGTCACCTGAACCCATGTATACTACTTCCAAATCACCTAAATGCTTAATACTATCATACAAGTTTTTAATATCATGACTTAACAATAATTTCCTTCCATATATCTCCTCTCCCAATTTTAACTTTAGATCAGAAATATCCTGAATGAAAGATTCCAGTTTGCTTACATGGAGATATACAACTTTATTAATGGTCTGTCCAAGTCCCCCCCCCCCATATTCCTGCTACTATTTGACATCCTTGTGAATCTTAGACAAAATATTAAAAAAAAAGATGAGCAGGGATACACATTTCATCATCAATTAACATATTGTTAACTTCACCTACTTACGTATATGTAATATCTGCAACTTCAAACACTGATAAATTCAATAAATGTCACTTCTGTTATCAACAACAATCTTGCAATAATCTGGAAAGTCATTCAGCTTATCAGCATAAACTACTTTAAGGTAAAACTTACACACAGATTTAAATAAATCCACTTCAAAATCAACCCAATTAGGTATGACAGCACAAACTTAAAGTTCTTTTGAATGCAATGTTCAGAATGCAGTGTTCAAATCAGATTTATTAAATCCAGTTCATTATACCCCTCAGCTATGTCTAAAGATTCAATTCCATCTTTCAAATAAACAAAAAAGTATTTTATTCATTTTACATCAACTTACTTTTAGTTAAGCTGTTCCCTTGGGGCTCCACATGCCCTTCCAATTGGGTTGTTCATAAAACTCTGAGTAACATATCTTAGTTAATTTTGTTCATTTCCTGCCAGCTTTACTCTCAGCATACTTGTAGCATTCATGACTCCCTGCATATGTCTCTTTTGGGTTCATATTATAAGACCAAATACTGAAAATAGCGAACGGTGTTACATTGACACATATTCAGCGAACGCTGAAAATGTCAAACCACAGAACAGCGATTTCTTTCCTAGGGAAAGAAATCGCTGTTCCAACCCCCCCCCCCCCCAAAAAAAAAATTAAACACTTCCAAACTCATACACACATACCCTAACACTAATTATACCCCCCAAAAACCTCTAAACAACTAAATACATGTATGCACGTAACCCAACCATACATCTAACAAAAAAAAAACAGTAAACATTTTAAAACATATGCACTTACCTTAACCCGCACCCTAACCCTAATGTCAGTAACTCTCGCACATTTACATAAACAGTTCTAAACACAAACACACTTACCTTAACCCTAATCCTACCCCCCAAAACAAAAGTAAACAGCTAAAAACACACACACATGTAACTCAACCATACATCTAACGCAAAATAAAAAACAGTAAATACTTTCATATATATGCACTTACCTTAACCCGCACCCTAATCCTAAGGTCAGTAACTGTTGCACAATCACGCTCAGGAGCTATACCAGACAAGGGACCACACTACACTCCAGAACCGGCAAAGCAACGAAGCAGTCAAGCGACTTCTTTCCCAGGAAAAGAATTCACTGAACAGCCGCTTCGCTGTTTTGCCTGTTCGCCCTACATGTGTCGACAAAAACCCATTCAACAAAATGCATTTTCGTCATTCTAATATGAACCCATCCCTTTTTAAGCTTCTCACATTTCAACTTGTTGAGGTTTATGCCCTACAAACCAAACCATTTATGTTTCCAATGTGCCAGAGGATGCTGAAGACTCTCGTCTCTGTGAAGTATTTCCTGAATTCGTATCTGACACATACCTTCATTCAAATGTGTGTCTTTGTCCTTATTCTAGTCTCTGCTAGAAAAAAAAACTTTCTTGATTTATGATTTCAGATGTCTTTGTACTTTGTTTTCTTTTTAAAAGTCAATCAACTCCTTTTCCTTCTGCTAGCTCTATTCTCCCAGCTGTCGATCCATGTCATTAAATGCCGTAAGCGTTAGTGCTGCTTGGAGTTCATCATACACCATTTTGATTTCTGCTGTCTGTTTAGAAGTGTCCCTATCATAATTTGCCAAGCTTATGTACACAAATGTGCTGCTTCCATCAAGCACGTCTGATACTCTTGTATCTCCATTGTAAAACCATTTGAAGGTGCTCATTGTTTCTCAAGCTTCTAGGTGTAATTCCCATACAGAATTTTTTCAAGTCAACATACTGTAGCCAAAGATCAGACTCTCCAGGTGTAGTGACAAAATTTAGTTCCACTGGTTGAAAATAAAAATCACACAATGCAGGTAAAACAGTTGTAGGGTAAAATACATCCAAAACACAAACCACATACTGTATTACATACTGTAATATAGATTCATTTCCTGCAGCTTATTATCTTGTTTTAGCAACTGCTTTGCTAGTGAGGTGAAATGCAGATGATGATACTATACAGTTTTGAATACTTCCAAGTTTTTTATCCACCTTTCTGTCATTCGTTTATATTCAATATGCTCATTGTCCAAATTTCAATTCTCCACCAATTCCACCTCTTGTACCAATTCATCTTTATTATAAATTAATCTAGAAAACACATCAGGGTGTTCCAAAGACATAGCTCCAGATCTAAGTATTCCAACACCATGAGTTACAGACAATATATTATAATTAAATAAATAAACTATTGTCTGTAATAAAATCTAACTTTTATTTAAAATAAAAGTCCTTTGTGCCTTGACACTCTCTCAGTACTGTAAAATATATATCTGTTGGTTAACAGAGTGGCAGCTTCCCACCCTAACTTGTTGCATTATGCAACGTAATCAGTATTTTACTGATTCAGTTATGTATGTATTGACATTTACTGCTTTTAATTTTCAATTATTCTCTTATCTAGAATGTTGTTAAAAGACTTGATAAGGTCAAGAAAAGCAGTATGAACTATTAGCAGTTCATCAAGTGCTGATGTTACCTCATCAAAGAATGACAGAAGATTAAAAAGTGAATCTCTCCCATTAACAAATCAGTCCTTCTCCATATCTGGCAGAAGTAGATCTCAATATCTGTCTGGATAAGCTCTGTTTTTTAACTTCTCCAAGTCTTTTGGGTTTCTGATACCATGACAGGAATGGACCCCATTCCTAAGTCAAAGTATGATTAATGTTCATGAAATTAGTATTGTTTCAATCTTTGATGTAGCCAAAAGTGCTCTTCGCAGCACCCACAATGTTACCATTAATGACTACATGTATTGATAACATATCTAAATACGATTGTAGATTCTTTTTGTATAAGACCCGTTGCTCCTACTTCTATTGGAACTGTATGGGTATCCTTCTTCCACATTGTCCTTGTTTCTGCCTGCAAGTTGAGATATTTTATGACTTTGTGTCTCTCTGTAGGCTTTGTGCCTCATGAATGAAGAACAGCAACAGTCATCTCTCAGCACAAAGGTGGGTCATCTACAGACCCTGGAAACTACAGACCCATAAGTCTCATTAGTCTTATATGCAAAGTCATGGAAAGAATTATCATGGAAATGATCAGTAATGATATAGTAAACCTCCAGACACTGGACCCAACACAGTTTGGTTTCATCAAGGGCAGGTGATGCCTACTCAACCTGGTGGACTTCTTTGAGAAGGTCACCAAAGCAATGGATAAAGACAAAATGGTTCACACTGCCTACCTTGACTAGGCCAAGTCATATGAAACAATAACCCACTCGGGCATTGTTGACAAACTCAACAGGTTAGGTACAAACCCATATGTCACCTGGTAGATAGCCAAACAGCTCACAGACAAGACCCAGGAAGTTAGAATTGGAGAGTCCACCTCTACAAAGAGGTCATTCACAAATGGAGTTCCCTCAGAGATCAGTCCTTGGACCATTCCTTTTTGACATTTACTTCACTGAAGGCAAGGCCATTGTCATTGTTCTCTGGATTACTAAATTTGTAGATGATTGCAAATTAGGAGCCATCATTGAATCCCACACTGTCACAAATGTTCTCCTGGAAGGGCTGACACAGACAAACAATGGGTGTCAGTGTCATGGCCTAAATTGAAATGCCAAGAAATGCATAATAGTATCCTTCAGGAAGTCATCCACCTCTGGTAGCTATTATATTTACAACACACCCTTTAGAGATGACCCAGTAGTCAGGGACTTAGGGACCCACATAGACAGTCATCTAGCTTTTGACCATCATCTGTCTACAGCAGTGAAAAATCATTCTATGTTGTGCAATTTATAAACAAAGGTAAAGCATCTAGGTCCAAGGAAGTCATTATTCCATTGAATTTGGCATTCACCAGACCTATCATTGAGTAAACCAGGCATATTCTACAACTGGAATGTCCAAAGAGGATCCTCACTGAAAGAATACTGGGCATAAGTAAAACGTCCTATGCAGACCACCTCAAAGCCATATCCCTTTATTCTTTCTCCTACAGGCTGTTGAGGGGAGTTCTATGCCTGGCATACAGGACATTATCAGACCCCACTCTGATGGACCTCTGGCATATCCATAAATCAAACAATACCAGAAATACAGATTCTAAAGACTTAAACATTACCTGGGATATAAATAAGACTTGCTGGAGAGACAGGTATGTATCCCATAGATTTCCCTGTCTCTAGAACAGGCTCCCCATCCATGTGAAGCAGAGTTCCTCCCTAACCCAATTCAAGTGTAACTTGCACAGTTGGATGGGAAACAAGAAATTCATCCCTGGCTTGGTACCTGTGTCTCTGATGGACACAGGCAACCTGTAAATGGTTCATCTCCCAAACCCCTAATTGTTAATGCTTCATCTCCCAAACCCCTGCTTACACTTATCAAGAGTACCAGACCTTATCAGAGATTTGGGATGTATGTCTAGAATTAAAAAGGCTCTTGTGGTCTTTAGCCTAGTAAAAACCTATGAACCTGTGTACGTAAGACACTGTAGCCACTAGGTGTAGCAATTTCAATGATCAATGCTACTATTGTCGTTTTTTCATGGACTACTATATCTGGTTTTCTCGCATCTGCTTTTTGAACTGTTGGTAATGGGTGATTCCATGTTATATAAACTTCACCATTTTCTATAATGCTTTGCGGCTCATGTTTCTAGTGTTTTGCAGCTACTTCAGTATTATAATGTTTGCACAAATCTCAGTGTATCAGTCTTGCCACATTATTATGCCTTTATTATAACGCTTCATCAGTCTTGCCACATTATTATGCCTTTATTATAACGTTTGCACAAATCCCAGTGCATCAGTCTTGCCACATTATTATGCCTTTATTATAACATTTGCACAAATCCCAGTGCATCAGTCTTGCCACATTATTATGCCTTTATTATAATGTTTGCACAAATCCCAGTGCATCAGTCTTGCCACATTATTATGCCTTTCAGTATACAGGCCCTCTGTCATTATTATATCCCAACCAGCAACAAGATGTGCGACTGTTTCCAATTCTGTTTTACAAAACCTACATTTGTCTGTTTCTCCCACATGTTCAATGGACTTTATAAACCAATGTGTATGTAGTCCACATTCTTGGGCCGTCAGTATTAACCTTTTGTCTTGATTTTAGTTCACCTCTCCTTAACCATTCGAGTGTTCAATCAAGCTTAACATGGGGTTGTTGCAAGAGTTTTCTATACTTGCAAATGTATTTATATGCATTTTCCACATTTCTTGCCTTCTCATCTGATCCTTCACCTTATGTTCCTTCTTTTGTTTTTTGGCACTTTCAGTTGCTGCCTGATTTTTAAGTACTTCTGGTTTGATTTCCATTCTTGCTTGATGCCAATATGCTTCTGCTAGACTAAGCAGGGAAGTCATCTTAGACTTAGTCTCCTCATGTTTCAAAACTTTCACTACATTGGGTCTTGCATATAAATACAGTCCTACCCTATTGGCCCCATACCTCCTTACATTATATGAAACCCAACCTCTATTAGGATTCCCAATCTCTAAGGCTCACACAAAACACCCAGAAGCCAAACAACAAACTTTTATCACATCCATAGTAATTAATTGGCACATAAACATCTTGCTCAATACATCACCACCATACCTACAAAAGGAAACTCAAACTACACTATACTACTGTAGAGAAATAAAATTGCCCAACTTGCCAGACTTAGTCAGACTTAGTATGGGGGATATACACCCCAACCCACCAACCCCTAACAACTTCTCTCTCCCTCTCCTCCCACTACAAACCCTAAGCCTCCCTCCGATAATTCTCTCTCTCCATCTTCTTCTCTCTACCCTGTCATCAATGTCAGTGCATGAACATAAGGTCATGAACTCCATCTATCTCACTTATTGCTGATCTCTCTCTGAGATCTGATGCTTTATCTCTGACATACTACAAACCTACCACTACTGATACCTGGGTATAATATACAATATATGGACGTCACATCCACGTCGTCCAGGAAAAGGGTGGGGTACATTGACTGTATCTACGGATGTCTTACACCACCCTCAGATTTAATATCTAGAAAATCTAGCCACACCAAACTGCAACTTAACCACAGTAAAAATAATCTCTATATGTATGTATATTCCTCCAGGTAATAATATAAGTACTCTTGAAGATACACCCTCCTCCACTGGATATCTACCCATTACCCCCAAGAACCCTATTTAACATAGACTAACATAGACCTCCTCCTCTTCTTTAGAAACCCCCCTCCACCCATACCTGCACTACACAACTTTTACACAACAACAAAACCCCAACAAGAGCAGGCAAAAACTAGAAAGAAAGTAAGTATACTTGATTGTCACCCTTAATAGTCTAACCTGTACCTATACATTTGGAACTGATCCTCTAAGTGATCACATCATTAAACATACATAACATAATTAAGCACAAAACTTCCCAAACTACTTACTACCTTACTAAAGAAAAAAAAAAAAAAAAAAAAATTCAAAAATTCCAAACTAGAATTAAATTTGTGCAACTGGTCTACTAAAACAACTTCCCCCCTAGAAGCGGTTATGTATTTTAACAACAACAAATTTATTGATTTTCTTAACTGCCCTACTAAAAAACCAAGGCAGTAGCTGCTAGCTGACCTGCTTCAAATGAGACCAGGAAAATTAAAAACAAATAAAATTAAAAAATAAAGCTGGGGCCATAAATGCACATCAAGACAAATCCGTGAAACTCAAAACACTTCTTAGGAAAACTAATAAAACAAAACAAAAAAACAATACTACTAAAAAAAATAATACCACAGACTAAAAATAGAAAAAAAAAATCTAAAAAAAAAAATCTCTGGGGTTAAATAATCTTCCTTCACCACCCTATCACCCCCCTCCCAGATGCAACCATCAATATTAAACCACCAGAAGTTTAGTAGCGACAGTTTTTGAGACTATCAAGCCTTAACCAGCCAAAGCCAACCAACTGCCTCTAAGTCTGAGTTCTCAGTTAGTCTCTACCTCTACCCATTTAACCCTTAAACCTAAACTAACATTAAACCTCTATCTTATCCTTATCCAAAAAAAAATCAACTCTCCTAAACTAAACTCAGCTCTCTCCTGACTGACTCCTAAGCCAGCTGGAATATCATTGCCCTGGAAATAATACCAGTATCCACTCTAGTATCACTACTTATCAATCTAGACTCTAACAGAAGCAAATATTCCTAATATCTGAAAAGGAGGTAGTTAATCCCTCTTCATAAAGGAGGGTATTCTCTCCTCCTCTCCAAAATTTGTTATAATTCCTCCTAAAAACATTATGGAAAAATGGAATATTAAAATGTATTACATTTTACCTAAACAACCAAACACCTAATCCCAATCCACCATAGCACTACCTTCAGACCTTACCTTCAAGCCCCCTCAGCCTACACACATACTTATAACTCCTTTTCCTCAGCTCTATTTCTGGATATTTCCTTCATTCGATATGGTGGATCACCTACAAGCAATCAATACCCTTATGGTCAAACATTCAATCCTAATCTACTACAATCTTTTTGTTCAGATCCTAAAGCCCCAGACAACAGGCAATGTTATGGCAAATTCAGACTGGCCACCTGTGTTATTATGGCCCTGGGTACTATCCACCTTGCCACCTAACACCCATTGTTATTCATAATCTTCCATTGTTATTCTCTATCTTCATCAATGACTTGAACACTGTCATTCCAGTATGCAGATGATTCCAGTATCCAGTATGGATTCCACTCTAATTTGCTCCCCAAACAGTCGCTCTCCTTACCAGACCTTACCAGTCCAGAAAACCCACTCCACTAAAAATAACTGATATACAATCCCCTGAAACTGAATCCCAAAAGACTAAAATCCTGTTATTCCTTCCTACCACTACACTTAGGAAAAAGTAAAGGATGGCACTATAAATTCTACAAAACTACTGGGTGTCTTTACTGATACCAAACCATCATTTAAAAAATTAAATTTGACCTTCGATCAAATAAATAAAAAAAAACTGTCAAAAATAATCATCAAAAAACCTTATAAAAAAAAGGTTCATTGTATAGACCTCTAAAAGCTTTGACTTCTACAGCTAAAGCCTCTGCTCTCTCTTCCTTCCCTCTCTCTCTCCTCCCAATAATCCCCCCTCTTTCCATAATCACTAATCACTTGTTTCTGAAATCACTATGGATTCTAATCTCTCACAGGTTTCAGGTGACATCACTGCACTAACACATCTCCAGCTACTACCTGGTCTAATACTGTATAACCTACTAGTTATGACACACAAAATTCTATACAATCCTGAAAACACCCCTGCACTCAAAAAACTTTTATTTTATATAAACCAACCCTAGATCACTCGCTCCCTCTTAGTTTATCTTATCTAGAAATTAAATACTAATAAACTTAGCCTCTGACTCTCTCTGCTCTGCTGGCAGAAAAAATTATAACCTACTCCCTCCTGAGATCTCTCTTCTCTCTAGGTCTCTCTTCTAACTTAAACTTCACCTGGGTCAAAACGAACTGGACTTGCGCATCAAGCCTGGCTAACTCTTTTCTCTAGATTTTGTTTTGTATAGATGTTGTATTTGTCTCTTGTATAAATTTTTGGCTAACTCTCTCTCTTTATTTGTATGTGTGTGTATTGTTGTGTAATGATATTCCTTTGTAAATATACTATTACTATTATTGTATTTTTGTTTTATCAATTTTTTTACTCAATTATAGTGATATACCGAATATATTTTTTGATTGATATACTGTTTTTTTTTTTTGGCTTTTTCTTTTTTTTCCCACTGAAAATGGACATGCATCCAGTCGGACTATCCCGGTTAACAAATGTAAATAAAATAAATAATAAATAAATAAATTGTGAGGTCAGCAGATATGTATGCAGTCCCACAACTGCAGATCTTATACATGTATTCAGTTCCGAGGACACCCTTACCTGCTTCAGAATGGGGAATGTATACACTTGGTATACACTGATTTTTATAAATCATTTGATGAGCATGAAGCATCCTTTTTGTTTTCCTGTCCAACCTATCCAACACCTTTTGGGGCCAGTCTTTCACTCCAAAAATGTAAGTTAGGATAGGAAGAGCAAATTGGTTTATAGTGTGGACTTTGTTCCTAGATGTCAACACTGTTTTCAATATTAATTTTAGTCTCTTAAAAATTCCTTACTAAGTTGTATTCACATTTGTTCATGTTTTATTGTTGATACTTCATCAATTCCCAAATATTTATACTCCCTCTTACTCAAGTTCTTTTATATCATATTCCTTTCCCAAACTGATGTTTTCTTGGTGCTCCGGCATTCTTGCTTTAAAGGTTGCTTTTGCACATGTATCAAGCCCAAATGACATTCTTATATCATCTGAAAAAGTTTTGTCTACTTCCAGTTGTGCTTTCAGTGCCTCATCTGATGAACTATACAGTTTTAAATCATCTACAAAAAGAAGATAAGAAGTCTTTATACTTTGCTGTTTTCTGGGAGCTAAATTGTAGCCATAACCTAATCTGTTAAGCAGACAGTTTAATGGGTTAAGGGCAAGACAAAAGAGCAGCAGTGACAGAGAGTCACCCTGGAATATTCCACTTTGAATTTTTACCCCTGGAATAATAATTTGTCCTTTATCATTGCTTAACTGCAGCGATAAAAAGAAGTTGGATGGGGTAGATGATCATTCTGATGAAGTTCACGATCATTAAAGTGGATGAAAGCTAGTGACAAAGTGTTTTGTGCTTTTCTGACGTCAAGTGATTTGGTAGCATTGTTTTTAGTCTTTGGACTACTTTGCTGTGGTTATCTAATTAACTGCAAAGTGGTTTCTCACTGTTTCATGGCTGCTGTAATGCAATCATTGTAGGGTGTATCTTATACATTTTTAAGCACTCCTTTTTCCATGAATGTGGGATACTGTCAACTGCTTTATTATAGACTAGCAATGCCATACTTAGATTATTCCCCTTTTTACAGTTTTCCATTATAACTTTAACAACAAATGATCTTTGTTCCATGTGACTTTCTTTTATTACCCTTTTGTTCTATTACCATGATTGAGCTTTCTTCTAAGTGGCTATAACTCTGTCAGCATCATTTCCAATGTATAGTTTATACATTGTCAGAAGGCAAGTTATTGGTCTACAGTTTTTAGGATAGCTTGCAGGGTCACTCTTAAGTAGGAGCATTGTTTTTCCTGTTGTTAACCAGGCTGGTATCTGTTCAGGGTTTGCATACAAATAGTTCTTACTCATGGTTAAATCCTCATGTAAAGATGTTAATACTTTTAGCAGAAGTTAGGTACTGCATCTGGGCCTGGGGTTTTCCAGTTAGGAGCTTTTCATAACTTTGTTTCAATCTCTCTGACCGTTACTTCATCCCATTTCATATCCTGTACATTTGAACGTCTTATTCTGCATCTTAGTTACATTCCATAGGATCTTCGTAGCTATTTCTCCAAAATGTATCAATTTTTTCTTTTTTTTATGGTGTTTCAATTCCTTTTGCTTTGTTTCCAAATTCTCTATAAAGCTTTTGTGGGTCATTAATAAATTTATTATTTTGTACTTTTCCTTTATATTTATCTGCATATCTTCTAAGATTTTCTGCCTGTGCTAATATTTTTAGTTTATTATTTGTGATAGTGCATGATAGATCCTGATCTATTTGGATGCAGTATGTTGCTTTTATCATGTCTATCTTTCTGAGTGTTTTGTTTATCTGTTCCATTTTCTATACTCTTGAAAGAGTGATACCTCTTGTCTTAATTATTTTATAGTGTTCTCTATCGATACTTCCATGATGGCATTTGATTTCTCCCCTTCCTTTCTCTTACTGCCCTGTGTTTTTGTAGTAAGACTTTGTCTGTTATTAATTTATTTGCACAATAATATATCCTACTTACTTCTGTTATAAAGCATGAAACTCAATTAGGACTACCTTCATGATACTATATAGTATTCTGCTGAGGTGTATTGGGTCTAGAATTCTCTGGATTTGATGTGGCCTCCATTTTGTGAATCAGTGCCACAGGTTAGGGATATGGCCATATGCCAACAGTTTGTTTAACATGATTGATAAGGGTTTAGTTAGGCTTTCTTTGATTCTGTGTATAAAACCAATACATATCTTGTCTGGGTCCATAACATGAGCTTTTTAATGTTATTGTGGCTGAAGTTATTAGTTTGTGGTTATATAAGGGATGTGTCTCCTTGTCAATACAGTACACTGAAATATTTTTTTCCTACTGTGAAGCTTGCACATTTATTTTTTGCTAACAAATTTACCATGGCCTACTATCGAGAGGTCACTTTTTGGTTTACAAATAATGCCTTAAATTCACAATTTTCCCACTTAAATTTTCTGATTCAGTTAAAGAATACCTTATTATTGTTACCACCTTTGAGTTCAAGCTGAGTTCAAATTTAGACATAGAAGATTTGATATAAATTGACTAAGGAAATGATCTTTTGAGCTGGGATATATGATCTGAATTGCTCAGACATGATAAGAGCTTAGTAAGCTAAGTTTAATGCCATTGGCTACCATAAAAAGCAATCAAAATCTTAAACCAAGTGTCAATAAAGTACTGAATTTTATAAAGGAGATAAAAAATGGAGGTGCAATCTTTAGAAAATGAACAAGATAAATAGAAATATGTGGTATTTATTGGAGCAATACATAATATGTAATGTTTAGGAGGAAATAGGTTTATGGGAAGGCAGGAAATGAGTCCAGAATGGATTCCTGCAAGTAAGGTGTCTGCAAGGTCTCAAAATACCCAAACACTCCAAGAAAAAATGACCAGCAGATAGTGGTAGCTATAGAAATATATATTTTTATATATTCAAGGCATCCGTATATAATATGAACAAACCCGTTTTGGCTTATACTTCTCTAAGCCTTCATCAGTGTAAAAGTACAAATAAAATCCAACATTTATATACTGTGTCATAAGCCTGAAGACCAATTAGAGGTGTTCATTTAGTCTTGGGGCAAAAAGCCCTCCCAGTTTAATAATCCATTTTTTCCATTTTAAGTAGTTCATGCCATCCAGATTTATTATATTTAATTCCCAAAATTCTGTCAATGATAACAAAATGAAAGGATGCTGTTTTGTGGGATTCAGTATGTTTAAACAGAGCATTTGTGTTTCTTTTATTCTTAATTTCACTGCACTTGATGTTTGTCCTACATAGAAAGCAGAGCACTTGCAGATGGCAAGATAAATAACCCAGTCTGAGCTGCAGTTAGCAAAAAAGGGATATCAAATACTGCACTAGTGTTTTTACTATTAAAACTTTTAGTTTGTAGTACCCTACAACATTGTGTGCAGTGACCACATGGAAAACATCCTTTGGCAACTTGTCCCTCTATAGTGCTTTGTAACCTATCTTTTGGTTCATATCGTCCTTGCTTATAATGATTAAAGAAGGACGCCAAATTTTTACCATTTCTAAAGGAAAATTGACATTCATCTCCCAATATTCCAGAGAGTTTATTGGCCGCCCTAAGGATGTTCCAGTTGTGTTGCACACTATCAATTAGTGCCCCAGTATTTCTACCATAAGTTGTCACTAGCCTAAGTTTGCCTTTAGTTTTGTCCTGCTTAGTTTGATATTGTAGGAGTTTATTTCTATCCATTGCATTAACCATATTTCTGGCTTGTATATAGTCCCTTTCTTTAAATCTTTTAGTCAAGTCATTTCTGAAATGCAAGTATGAATGATCCTCTGACCATATATGTTTCACTCTCATATATTGAGATTTAGGAATATTTTTACATATATGTGGGGGATGATAGCTGGAGGCATGGAGAAGGGAATTATATTCAGGGAATTTATGTTATACTTCTGTTGTCAAAGTATTATCTGAAGCTTTGGTAACCATCACATCCAAGAAAGTAATCCTTTCTTTGTCATGGTTCACCGTAAATACAATCCCCCATTTGTTTTCATTGAGATATTCAACAAACTCTGCCATATGTCCCTCATCCGATCTCCATACCATCCAGCAATCATCTAAATATCTTTTCTAAATGTCTATCTGTTCTATGTACAAGTTATGGGAGCTATTGTATATAATTTGTTCCTCTATATATGCCATAAATATATCAACATATACAGGGGAAAAGCCCCATAGCTGTACCTTTAATCTGTAGATAGCATGTGTTATGATAGAAAGAGACAATTTTAGTTAGTACATGCTCAGTCAGACCAAGAAGAAGAATATTAAAACCGGGTGGGTATAGCTCTGACCTATATAACCAGTATTCTAGTGCTTCAATGCCAGCCCAATGTGGAATATTAGTATATAGGGCTTTGACATCTAAGGTACAGAGTAACCATTCAGCTTCTAGTTGCATTTCAGAGATGACCTGTAAGAATTCCGTAGTATCATTCAGTCGAGCCCTCACCCATTTAAGTAAAGATTTTAAATATTTAGTTAGATATTGGGTTAGTGGCTCAGTCATAGATCCTCTCCCAGATACTATCAGTCTCACAGTGGAGTTATACAGGTTTTTATGTATTTTTGGTAGAAAATATATATATATTGATTACTGGGGTCCAAAATTTAAGTTGTTTCTTGGTATTTTCAGTAATGATTCCCTCTTTTACAGCTAATGAAAGAAACTTATCTATCTGTTTCTGATAAAAGTTAATAGGGTTATATGTAAGTTGCACATAGTACCTGTTATCTGCCAATTGCTTGTTGGCTTCCATATCATATTGTTCCCAGGCAGGAATTGAGCAATTTACTTAATGAATGAATAATGCTTAAAAAGAAAACATATGTAAAATGCATGAAAATATGGGAAAAATATTACTATGTTTTTTTTTTCTTTTATGTTAATGTGTGTATACGTAGGTTATTGTTTAAACTGTGAACATTTAATAAAGATATTTAAAAATTAGGTAATTTCTATACTTTATTTAATCAAGATCTAGTTTTATAACTAAGTTCAATTTTGAAAACTAATAAGCATCTCTTCTTTATGTTGTTTGCACTTACTAACTTTATAATTTTTCCAAAGGGGTCTTTGATGGAATTAGTTGTCCATTTGTGTATTATAGGTATGCACTCATGAATACAGGAGCTGATAATGTCATATATATCTCTCATTGAGAGTATCCTGTGGAGACTGATTTAGATCACTGAGAAGATTATCACAGTCTGTTTAGATAAATATGTCATAGTTTCCATTATTAGAGTCTAGGAAGGATTATGTATACAAGACTAAAATTTGATTTAGTTTAAGGTTTAAAATAATGGTAGCATGGTCTCAGCTGTTTGAACACTGTGTAATCATGGGCAGGGAATCATAAAGATCACATGTTAGTATGATAGCTAAGATATTACAATCCCATGTCAGATTTTGCACTATTTATTCCAAACAGTTTGAGTAACACAATAAATTAGTATTTACAGTATTTGACATCAGGTTAGAGTTTTGGTAGCTGAAATCACCAGTAAAAAGTGTATTTTCACTGATTTTTATATTGTTGAACTTAAATATGAAATCTTTGTCCTCTGGTGGGGGGGGGGCATGCTATACTGCAAATGCCAATAATATTATATTCAATATAATTCATATTAACTATCATATGAACTATTCCTAGTCCTGAGTGCTTTATTCAGTTGTTTTTAATAAATGCTAATTTATCACCACTTATCCCACTTGATCTGCAACAATGAAAGGAGATATATTATGGAATTTGGGATACACTTTGGAGCTTTATAACATGCTTCAGTAATAATAATATATATCAACACCTTCCACACAGTGGAAAGCTTCCAAATTGCCCATTTTGCATTTGAGACCTATGGCTTTTAGAAAAGTTACCTTTAACTAAGATTTTGTTATGATGTATATCATACTTTATTTGTCTTAAAATTTGAGAGGTCTGTACAAACACTACAAAGGTAGTAACTTTCCTGTTCAGGAATTGTATTCCCTGGTGAGAAGGATAATGCCCATTAGCGTGTCTATGGCTTGTTATAAAAAAATATTAACCTGAAAGCTGATCAGATCTGAAATCTCCTGTACTGACTTCGTTGAGGAGGATAAGATGGCAGGTAATATAAAGACAAGCTCTGCTGGGACAAACAGGTGGTAACGAAGTACATATTTTATTTTGAATGTATTAGCCCCATGTTCAGTTTCTCACCTCACAGCAAGAGGTTCTCTGGTTTGATCCTCGGCTGGGGTGCCTTCTGTGAGGAGTCTGCATGTCCTCCCTGTGGTTGTGAGGGTTTCCTCCCACATCCCAAAGACATGCTGTAGGTGGATTGGACACTCTAAATTGGCCCTAGGTGTGAGTGCATGTGTGTGTGCCTTCTGTGGAAGGCTGGGCACCGGGCTGGAAACTCGACACTGTAGAACTCCACTGCCCATCATGAGCAGACAGGTTATCTGCTGTGGTGACCCCATCTGGGAAAAGCTGAAAGAAGAAAGAAGAAAAAGAAGAAAAAGAAGAAGCCTCATGTTCAGTTTCTGTCATAGCAGGTAGAGGAGTCATGGTCTCTACATACTGTAAAAGTCTAATTTTCATTAACACACCTAAACTCAAGGCAAAAAAGAGAGAGCTATGCCCAAAAGGGGAATGTAGAATAGTGTGTGCGTGTTGTACCTTTAAGAAGCATTTGAAGGACAGCACGTGCTTATAAATAGCAAGGACGTGCTAGCTTCAGTGCCATTTTGAGAGTGCAGCCAGAGAGTGAGCATGTATGAGTGTAATAGCTAGTTTGTTTAGAAGTTTATCTAACTAAAAGTTATTAAGCCTCTATCCTGATGTGTTTGTACATAATGCTGTTTGAATAAAACCCACAGAAGTTCATCTGTTTTATCCTGACCAGACGAGCGACAAGGTGTCAGAACCAGGATTCCAGAGACTGCTTTTCAGAACTATGAGGTGCAGAGTTAACAGTGAAGGTAAGTTAAGTGAACTGAGCTCAAAAAAGGGCCAGAAATGAGCCAAAGGTAATAAAAACTTTCAAGAACAATTTATTAAGAAATATAAAACGGAGCATTACAAGGGTACAGAACTCATTATTAAGCAAGCGAGAGGCACAAAAATTTTATTAATTAAACAAAATGTTTAAAATTAATATATTTCATAAAAAAATATCAGAAAAGCACATAAGGAGTTTAAAATGACCTCAGAATTGCAAAATGAACATGTTTAAAGTAAAACAAGCATGTTTAGAGTAAAACAAGCACAAGAAAAGTATAATGGGCATGAAAAAAGATTAAATGAGCAAAACAAATATAATAAAGGACAAAAGGGTACATTAAGCATAAATAAAATAAGGCAACTGCATGTTCCTTTGCAAGTTACTGTGTTTTGGGCATAAACTACTATTTTGCATTGATTGAAGCTATTAAGGGCATAACTAGAGGTATTCAAAGTATCTCAGAGTGTGTAAAAGTACTTGCAGTGTGTGCTTATTGCTGTGCATTTATTCCAAAGAGTTTATGTGTGCAAAGTGTAACTATTGCATAAAGTGCAGTCAAAATACAGCCATTTTGAAAGTTTCTTGTGTTGGGTGTGTCTATTCACAGAATGCCACTATTACAGAGTGTTTCTTGCACTACACAGAATTATTTAGCAAACTACAGCCATTTTGGGAAAGTTTCTGTTTATTTGCAAAGTGAATTTACTTCAAAATGTTTTTACTCTGAGCTTCTTCTGCCCAATTTATTCAAACAGTGCATTTATTTTGAAATGTTTCTTACACTGATAAGAGGTGATTTCATACAGTACAGTGATTTCAAGATTATTCTTGTTCCCAGAAGACTTTGCAAAGTTAAGTTATTCAGAGGCTTGTTGTGCTATTGGGCATAGTTACAAGCATTGGCATAAATTTCTGGCATATGTATACATGTGCATGTTTGTATAGTTACAAGTGGACTTGGGTTGCATGGTGTTTTACTATAATTTGTTGGTATAGCAGACATATTTTGAAAACCATCACCACTTGTATTGATCAGAATATTGCAGAGAATTTGAGAATATTTGAGCAAGAGTATGATGTTTTTATACAAGCAGCTTATTCTGACAAAGATGCATGCATTTATTTTGCTAAACTTAGCTGAGTCAGAGTCCATTGAAAGAGAGCGATTATTTGTATATGTACCAGCAGTATATGAAGGAGAAGGGGAAAACCACCATATTGCTGTACAGCCTGAATCAAGGAAAGATCCAGAGTGTTTGAAATGCAAATTTAGGGAAATGTACAACCCCAAAACAAATGTTACATTATAGAGGCATTTCCTTTACACAACAGATCAAACACCAGGAGAAACTTTTGCAGCTTATATTACTGACCTGAGAAACAAAGCTAAAACATGTACGTTTGGTGATTTAAAAGCTAAGTTAATAAAGGACAGGCTTGTGTGTGGTATTAATAGTGCTGCAGTGAGAAAGATTTTGCTTCATGACAGTGGTTTAATGCTGAGCAAAGCTACTGAGATTTGTCAAATCCATGAAGTTACAGAAAGGCACACAAGCATGCATGCAACTGATAAGAGTATGGTTTCAACAGGCTCCAGAGCAAATGTAGACAGCATGCAACATGTGGCTACCAAAATCAGGCCTAAGCACATAGCAGCTGTAACCTCTGTGGGTGTGGCAGGTAAAACCCGTAGTTTTCAAGCACGTTCTAAGACTTGTTCAGTGAGAAGGGCATGCTCATTGCAGTACAAGTGTGAGTCAGCAAAACCCAAATCAAGCTTTATTGTTAACTGTCGCAATTGTGATTCCAAGCATGAGTCTAAAAGAGAAAAGTGCTTAGCATTTGGTCAGCAATGCCACAAGTGTAAAAAAAATGGAACCATTTTCAAATGTTTTGTAATTCAAGTAAACCTCACACAGTTATAAAGAAAGGTCACTCAAAAAAGCAAGTTGATCATATAGAGAGCTGTAACTCTGCTTTCTATGTAGATGGTGTATCAGTAATTGGTGAAAAGGTGTAGCAAATAATTACCAGCATGCACCAAAAACCCAAGCTGGAAGTCAAAGCACCAAATGAAGAAGCATTTGCGAAAGCACTTGTCTTTTATTCATTTTATGGTGCTTTTTATTAAAATTGTTCCTGCAGTCGTGGTTGTCCAGCTGGTTCTTTATTCAATTAATTGGTGAAAAGGTTGATGGAGTAAATTTATTGGCAAAGAACGAAGTGTTTTGTACTGTCCAGGTCAATGGTAAATCCACCAAGCTCAAAGTAGACAATGGTTCAAAGTTTAATGTTATGTCAGCAGACACATTTGCTAAGGTAAGAGCTGGTGATGAACTTAATGTGGTCAGTTCTGCAAAACTTGTTGCTTAAGGAGGTGAAGAAATTCAAACGGAAGGTTCAGTAGTGCTTTCATGTTATTTGGCTAGGAACTGCTACAGCTTACTATTTTATGTAGTCCAAAGACCTGTGCAGTCATTATTGAATCTCAGAGACAGTTTGTAAATGAATCTGCTTTCCTTCACCAAAGACGTTCATCATATAAGCACATGTCCCAGTTCCAGCTTCAGTGATGCTATTTTCTCAGAGTATGCAGATGTTTTCGATGGCAAGTTAGGCAAACTTCCAGTTGTGTATTCTATGAAGTTAGACCCCGAAATCAGTCCAGTGGTCAGCCTGGCAAGAAAAGTTCTTATAGCTATGCAGAATAAAGTCAAGGCTCAGTTGGATAAAAAGGTGCAGCAAGGTGCAGTTTATCCAGTTACAGAACCAACTGAATGAGTGTCATCCATGGTAGCAGCCCACAAAAAGGGCTCAGATGAAATCAGAATATGCATTGACCCAAGGAATTTGAACAAAGCATTAAAGAGCCCACATCATTCTATGCATATAGCTGAGGAAGTCACAGCCCTAATACCAAATGCCACTGTTTTTTCTGTCTTGGATGCAAAAAGTTCATTTTGGCAAGTGATGCTTGATCACAAATCTTCATTACTGACTACTTTCAGTACCCCATTTGGAGGATAAAGATTCCTCAAGATGCCATCTACAAGTGAAGTTTTTCAGAGTGCAATGGAGCAAATTATTTCAGGTTATCCTTGTGCCATAATAGTAGATGATGTATTGGTTGGAGGCAATGGTGAAGCAAAACATGACAGAAACCTTAGGAGAGTTCTAGACAGAGCACGTGAAGTGAACTTAAAGCTCAATCCTCTGAAGTGCAAATTCAGACTACCAGAAGTTACATATGTGGATAATTTATTTACTAGCACTAGCTTGTGACCAGACCTGTCCAAGCAAGCAGCCATTCTAGAGATGCCAGCACCAGGTAATGTTCAAGCTCTACAACATTTTCTTGGTATGGTCAACTATATAGACAAGTTTATACCAGACTTCAGTGAAGAGACAGCACCTTTGAGAAAGCTGACGCACAAAAATGTTACATGGTCTTGAATGGAACAGCACCAGAGAGCATTTGAAGACCTTAAGCAGAAAATTGCCACCCCACCTACATTAAGACACTATGATGTCAATAAACCAATCACTCTTTCCTGTGATGCTTCAAAATTTGATCTTGGTGCCTTTATTCTTCAAGATGGCAGACCAGTAGCCAATGCATCTAGAACTCTTACCCAAACTGAAACGCAATATGCTCAAATTGAGAAAGAACTTTTGGCAATAGTATTTGTATGTTCAAAGTTTCATGATTATATTTATGGTCGAGCTATTCAGATTGAAACTGATTATCAACCTCTAGTCACTATTTTAAAGAAGCCTGTGCATTCAGCTCCAGCGAGATTACAAAGAATGATGCTCAAATTGCAAATGTACAACTTCACAATGGTCTGTACAAAAGGCAAACTTCTTTATCTGGCTGATACCTTATCCAGATCACCCAGGAATACAATGGAACAGCTTAATGCAGAGAATTTTGACTTTGATATCATGTAAATGCATAATTATTCTACCACAAGACTTGATGAGCTGAGAGATCATACAAAGACTAATCCAATTTTGCAAAAGCTCAACGACTACATTAATTTTGGATGGCCATTGAAGTAATCTAGTGTACCGCCTGAAGTGCAAACTTATTTTCCTTACAGAAATGAGATGTTGATGGACGATGGCATTATTTTCAAAGGTCCTAAAATTGTTGTTCCTGCTTCCTTACAATGTGAATATATCCAGAGTTTGCATTGTGGTCATCCAGGTTCAGAAGCTACCAAAAGAAGGGTGAGAGGACTAGTATTCTGGTCTTCTCTAGCAAAAGATATTGATAAAGTACTCTCTTCTTGTTCAGTATGCAATAGAACTAAACCACATTTGCAAAAAGAACCACTTCAGCTAAGTCAAGTTCCTGAACTACCTTGGTAACTGATATATTCAAGTGGAACAGTTAGCATTACTTAGTGTTGGTAGACTCTTATTCAAACTGGTTTGAGATCAGTTTACTACCTAACCTAACATTCACTGCTGTTATCACCAAGATGAAATGTCATTTCTCAGTCCATGTTAGTCCACACAAAGTTATTTCTGACAATGGTACCCAATGTATCAATCAGTTGTTTCAGAAATTTGCAAAAGAATAGGACTTTGTACATGTTACTAGCAATTCAGAATACCCACAGTCAAATGGACTAGCTGAATGTGCAGTACAGAGTGCAAAGCAATTACTAGAGAAGTCAAAGCATGATAATACCAATTCTATTTGAACTTACTTAATCTCAGATACATACCCTGTGATGATATACTTGGCTCGCCTGCTCAGAGACTTCTATCTAGGCAAACCAGAACAACATTGCCTATCAGTTCCAGTTTGTTGAGGCCTAAAGCAAAGAATAACAGAACAATCAAAGCCCAACTATACAGAAAGTGTTCTTTCCAGAAGTCCAGCTATGATACATTGAGCAGATTTCTTTGTCCATTGAAAGAAGGAGAGACAGTGAGGATACTAAAGGTGAAAGTTTTTGACTGGCTTGGTCAAGTAACAGGTATATGTGCTGAGCCGACATCCTACTTTGTAGAACCTGAGGGTGTGAAGTACATGGGAAATCGCAGACATCTTCTTCCTGTATCAGAATTGATATCACAGCATTGTTCCTGTGATATAGACTCTAAATTTCAGAGCAATCCGGACAATGTTCCTGTTGCAGAACATGTCTTAACTTCCACTTCCATTCCTGATGATGTTCTGATGTCCCCAAAGTTGAACATTCAGCAGAGACAGTCCCAGTTGCTAGACCTGATTCTAATTTCTATGTCACATGATTTGGTCATATTGCCGGACCTAGTATGAAATACACAGCAACATGGACATAATTGTCTGTATGTATTTAGTTCTGTATAATTGCATGTCAAAGAATTATTTGTAACAATTGCGTGTCAATTAATGTCGTCAATATTGCATGACTCATTTCTCAAATAGGGAGGATGTAGAATGGTGTGTGTGCTGTACCTTTAAGAAGCATTTCAAGGACAGCGCGTGCAAATAAATAGCAAGCACGTGCTAGCTTCAGTGCCATTTTGAGAGTGCAGCCAGAGAGTGAGCATGTATGAGTGTAATAACTAGTTTGTTTACAAGTTTATCCAAGTCAAAGCTATTAAGCATCTATCCTGATGTGTTTGTATGTAATAAAGGTGCTTGAAAAGAACCCACAGAAGTTTATCTGTTTTATCCTGACCAGACGAGCAACAGAGCAATTGCCTTTTTATACAACCAAAGGTCAGGTATATCATCTAACATGAAAGGGGAATTGAAGAAATTGTGCTACTCAAAGACAGTTGGCAAAAAAGTAAAGGTTGGAAGGGAAGAGTTCAGTGGAAAAAAATATTAATTTAATATTAATTTCTGATATGATTTCTAAGAGAAGCAGACTGGATGGCATAGTACTTTTGGCAGGAAAAAAAGGACTCCTAAAACACGTAGCAGTCCTTGTGATACTGGCCGGATGGAGTTAAACTACGGGAAAACAAAGTGTCCATGGAAGAGAAGGAGGAAAAAATGTCAATAATTCAGCAACATTTAGATAAAAAATAGCATGATCAAGTGCAGAGGGTGACACATGGCCAAACATTTAGTTTGTCTATTTGATATCAAGAACTGAAGCTACTATGCCACACTTATAAGGTTTTAAAAAAGGAGGACATCTGAAGAAATAATAAATATGAAAGGTGGTGGGGTACTTAATACCAGACAAAATCCAAAAGACTACAGTAAACGCAAGCTAAAAATAAAATATTTAAGCTAAAGGTTTCACTGGACCTTAAGAAGGTACATCAGATGAGGTTTAGGTAAAAGAAAAAGTAGTTGTGTCATTTTGACAGTTGGCAGGTTACACATGTCTGAGTAGGCTAGTTAATGAGTTGTGTAAATATTGAAGTTGTGCTATAAACTATGTTGACATTGATATAAACATTAGGTTTCTTGTGAAAGACATTTTTTCCATGCAAGACCTTACTATAAGCACATGTGTGTGGTAAGCCCAGAGGTTATGGGTGCTCATGTATAGTCTAAATCCATAAATGCAGCCTGTGAAGTGGAACAGTATATGGTCAGTATGTGGATGTAGCTAAAGCGAGAAAATGAAGGGTTAGCTTGTCAGTCTCTGTGCATAATTAAAAGCTTTAATTTATTTCTAAAGTAAGCAGCTATGTTTTTCTATGGTCATATTTAGGATACTGGTATTACAGTGCTGGTTTAGGGGCTTTCCTGATTTCTTTCAAAGAGAGGCTATCAAAATATGTCAGCAAAAGCAGAAACACAGCCAAGATTATCTGGAAAATGTTCTCTGTATTATTTATATGTTTAAAATATACTGTGACTTAACCCCTGTCTTTAAAGTTTGTAACATTTATTTGAGCCAAAATATAAGCAATTACTTTTTTTCTTTTTAGAACAGACCCTAAAGAGAATAAAAATGTAAAATGTTAAATTTCAGGGCTCAGTTTCAGTAGAGTAAGATCTGCAGTTTTAAGTCCAGAAACTCCAAAAAATAAAGTATAACACCAAAGGAAATTCTGTGATGCTGAATCTCGCTGTGGCAGATTTATAATGTCCCCCAGAACCCCTAACATAGGAATTGTGTGCCTCCATACCCTGACTCCTGTTACAACATTGTAACTTTGATATCTCCATTCCTCAGAGTAGGATGGATACTCTGAAATACTGCAACCTTGGAGCTGGTAAATACTACCGGTACTTGCATTTATAGTCTTGCTATCCTCAGGCACATAGTATAGACCCTGGTAAACTGACAGGCACTCAGATTCCAGACTGCAAATGTTTAAAAGACATAGTATAACCTGTTAAGAACTGCATGTGAGCAATCTAAGATTTATGGTTTATTAAAAATGTTTAACTCCATGCACTGTTTAATGAAATACATTATACAATTAAAACATAATTAATAATATAGTAAAACATAAGCAATAAGATAGTAGTATTTAGATAAATTATCTTGAAACATATAAATAAAAGCTATAACAAGGTAGTCTTGGCACTTTTCATAACAGATGCCTCAGAGTGCAATGTACTTAGATTTAATGCCATTTTACGGACCTCCTGAAACATAGTTCACAATCACTCAGATCAAACTAGACAAGGTATATAACAAATTGTGTGTGTGCGTGTGTGTGCGTGCGTGTGCGTGTGTGTGTGTGTGTGTGTGTGTGTGTGTGTGTGTGTGTGTGTGTGTGTGTGTGTGTGTGTCGGAGAGAGAAAGAGAGAATCTGGTGTCATTGTGACTGAGGGTGAAAAAGGTTGTCTGTTCTTTGTAAAACGTTTCAGGCTGCCAAACTGATTAGGCAGCATTTCTGAATTAAATCAAGTTCATAAATTCTATATTCATGTAGATTTAAATACACAGTGTTTCTCTAATTAAAGGGCTGCACTTTTCATGTATTCATTACTTACAGTAGAAAGACAGCCACTGCAGCTGTGTTTTTAAAATAATTAAACTACCAGATGCTGTAAAACCTGGGATCATTCTAAACAAAATACTAAAACATTTAAGAGTTTTAATAAACTAAAATAAATCTCAGCATGTATTGTACACCTAATAAATGGTTTGGTTCTTTATAATTGATACCTCATGTTGTGTATTTCAATGTACTTGCACTTTTTCTTTTTACATTTTACTTGTCTGTTGCATGTCCTCCTCGCGGTCGAGTGGCCTCAGAAAGACATGCATGAATGGGTGTGCCTTCGCTGAAGGTTGGGCGTCGGGCTGGCAACTCGGCACCATAAAAATTGACTGCCAATCATTAGCGGACCAGAGTTCCGCTGTGGTGACCCCTAACCGGGAAAAGCCGAAAAGACAAACAACTTGTCTGTTACAACACCTTCCCTGAGACCAAAATTGGCAATATGGAATCAAGGCAATACTTCAGTTAATAAATGTTAAATAAATGAAATTCATATTCAAGAAGTGGTTCCATGGTTAGAATCACTGCATTCCTAATGATTTGAAATGTAGTTAAATTCTACAAAAATAATGGGTGCCTATTTCAGGTGTAGCCAGTAAGAGGATGCTAGTTATGTTCCAGTGGTCAGACATGAGTGAATATTAACTCCAATGGAGCCCAGGAAGTTTGCACTGCAACTTCCAATGGGCGGAGCCTATGCCTTTTGACAGAATCAAATTATGTCCTCACGTTTCAAACAAATGTTCATATCTCTGGAACCATAGGGGTTATGTAATAAATGGCAGACTCTTCAGCACAAACTATTTTTATAGTGGTAGTATTCATTAGGTTCTATGTCTTAAAGTGAATTGTATAAGTCACAGCAAACAAAGTAACTGTTACATTTGTAATATTTTGTAAACAGTTACAATATTTCAGCAACCACTCAAGATACACGCATACTGTCAGCAGCATTTTATTCGTCTAGCTGAGTGCTTTCTTATGAGGCTAAGTAGTTGTGTCTGTGTTATTTGATTGTTGAGATATTTAGGAAAATATGATGATTATATCTATATAAAATTATCATAAAACAATAGTTAATATCTATTTAACTGCACTAAACAGAGGTCAAATATTAATGCAGTTGAGTTTCCCATTGTGTAAGCTTTAAGTTGAAATATTTTAAAACCTTGTATATACCATGGTTTTGAATTGATTGATACAAATATGAACAAGCAATATTTGATGGCTAGAGGTGTCAGTAGGAGTTAACTGCAGATTCATCTGGAGGCATCACACGGATGTAAGGCTATGCTTGTAATGCACAGCAGTTTTTCTAATGTGCAAAAAATATGCAACCCATTACGTAAAACATATATTGTACAATTTGTAGATAAAGCAATATTTCAATGTGGTATAATGACAAATGTACATTGTACCACACTTTAGTGAAAACAAAAAAAGTGTGTTATCCTTGCAAATCATAAGGCATGTTTGTTGTATAAATAGTTTAACTAATTAAATTTAATTAAGACAAACTACATGTAATGCTGCTAAATATTTATTGTGCTTAGAGATAAACAAATCATCCATAAATGCCTTGTTTTACAACAGAAGAGAAGCATGTAAACAAACAAACATGGCTAGAATTTTACCTGCTAAGCACTGCTGTTCGTCCAAACATGGAAAAATATAATGACTGTTAAAGTTTCATGAAGAAGCTGCTATACTCCTTTTCCTTGTGTATACATAAAGCAAAGCAGGACTTTAGTACAAGCCTAAAGCAAAGCAGGACTTTAGTACAAGCCTAAAGCAAAGCAGGACTTTAGTACAAGCCTAAAGCAAAGCAGGACTTTAGTACAAGCCTAAAGCAAAACAGGACCTAAGCCTAAAATTAAGTTGACATACCCAGTATTTAAGTGATAGAAGGACAAGAAGAGTTACTCTAGGCATTTGGGTGAAATAGTTAAGCTCTGAGAAAATTAAATATGCATTCCTTTGTGATATTATCTTTAAAAATGCTTGTGTGTTATATAAGATACTCAGATATCTGACAAACAGTTTTAAGGTACACATTATAACCCCAGATGTATAACAAACTCTGTTACAAGAGGTATATTTGTACACAAGCCGAATATTCGGAAACCTGCTACCTGGCATTTCTATGGTTTGACGTTTGTATTGGAACCCAATATATTTCTGTAGCGATAGTCTCAGTTTATGGTGCAGGTAAGAATAAATGGGTAGGCAGCAATAAAGAACCATGTTGTTTTAAATCTCCACTGTGGGTTATTTGCTCAGGCAAAAAAAAAAAAAGAGAGAGAGAGAGAAGTTGTGTTGTAAGTTCTCATTACTCATTAGAAAGATGATAAATTCAATATATAATCTCTGCATGTGAGCTTTCCCATAGCTGTTACTTTAAATTAATGGGTGCTACCAATGTCCAAAACACAGTTACTGTAACCAGACTAAGTACATTGAGTCCTAGGGGGGTAGAAAGTGTGTATAAAATAGTATCAGTTTTTAATAACTTTGGGCAGGATACAGAGAATGTCACAGTTCACTCAATCCTTCCATGCATACTGTGGTCCACAACAAATTCAGGGCATGATTCAAAGACAGTATCTCTTATTATTCACAGTGCAAAACTGGATGGGAATTGCAGTGTACTGTAAACATTTTGCACCCCAATAATGAGATTTTTATAAGAGAATAGATCAGAACTACATATATATCTGCATTAAACAGGACTGTAGACAGAGACATTGTACCTACAATTTAGAAGACATTATTTTACCAATCCTTAGCAAAAGCCTTTTCACAGAGTCAGACCCACATCAACCTAATCAGCCTGCACAGTACAGAGCTATGTTATTGTTGTTTGTCTTTTGGCTTTTCCCAGTTAGGGGTCGCCACAGCGGAAATCCGGTCTGCTAATGATTGGCAGTAGATGTTCATGAACGCTGAGGTGCTAGCTCAACATTCAACCTTCAACGAAGGCACCCCCATTTACGCATGTCTCTCGAATGCCCACCCAACCGTGGGGAGGACATGCAGACTCCACACAGAAGGCGCTCCCCACACTCCAACCTCTTGCTGTGAGGCAATAACGCTACCGCTGCACCACCACGGATTACAGTACAGAGCTATGTTTTATATAAATATGCATATCACCATTACTGTAAGAGTTAATCATAGTTACAAGGATATACATTATGAACTGAAAAATGCTGGCTCAAAGTACAGGACATGTTTTTTTTTTAAATACATAAGCTGATGTGTAAGAGAATAAGTGCACCTGCACACTTCAGGTATGCTTAATATGGTCTATGATGTGTTGTTGGAAGCTTCAGAGAGTACAGTTAATACCTGGTCTAAGACTGTGTGGGCATATCAACATTACAGCTTGGACAATATACAATATAGCAGTTATCTGTAAATGCTTCCCTTCCTACTGGCAAACATAACAGCACTGGTAAGCCACTCCAATGTATTGTACATAAACCAGAAAAAGAAGCTGACTTACATAACTTACTCTCTATTTTCATACCTTTTACAGATTAGTACCTCAGTGCCTTTGTAGAACATCAGTAGTGGTGTTTACATCTTCTTTCTGTGATGGTTGTGATTGGTCTATAATGATTTAGGAAACAAAGATGCGTACTGTTGTGCACCATGCATTAAAACATAATCCATTCATTCTTAGTGGTCATTATTCATAGCTGAACAACACATGTATATGTCCGTAATGCTTTATGTGTACTGTATGTATATGCATTTATAATTTTGCTTTCATATCCATATGCAAGTGATAAAAGAACACACAGTTTTAGGATTCTTAATTTGCATTTTGCACATTCATGCATGTGTGCACACACTACATGTAATGCATTAGGCCACATGCATAAGTTATATGTTCAAACATATTATTGCAATGATCAAGGTTTTCAGGCCCAGAACTTTAGAGTACAATCTGTAGAGTATACTGCATAGTATACGGTGCTCCCCAAACTTCAAAGAAAGGAAATATTCATCTCTGGGGTTTATATGAATATGTAGTGTGCATCAATCATTCTAACATATCTACTAGTATATAAAGGCTGCAGGCTTTGAACTGCATGCACCTTTATAGCTAACACCTGAGCACCAGCCTTACAAAATGCACATCATGGGTGGTACTCATAGATAGGCTGCCTAATATTCCAAACCACGAGCGGTAAGCAAGGACTGCATGAACTACTGAGCAGTGAGGGTTTAAGGTACAGCATATAAATGTAGTACCTTGAGGGTATGTCCTTTTTAAGATAGGGTCTCCTGAATCCCACTGCACTGCCTTGTACAGAAGATTTGCATAGTGTAGCACGCAAGGCATCTGTACTACACAAGGTTAGTGCAAAACAGTGCACAAAATGCATAAGTGCACCTATGCATTCCTGTGGACAATTTGTGCAGGATAAAGCAGAGCAGCTTTGCCATGTCTGATTGCAGATCCACATAAGGAGTACGTCTGCATAATTCCATATGAAAGTACATGTCTATGCGTGCATTTGTGTGTGTGTGTGTGTGTGTGTGTGTGTGTGTGTGTGTGTGTGTGTGTGTGTGTGTGTGTGTGTGTGTGTGTGTGTGTGCTTGTGTATATACCAGGACAGTGTCATAGTGAGTACTATGACTGAATCTGCATTACTTGTTAGTGTGAGTACGTGTATGCATAGAGTTGTATATGACAGATGACCACTGCCTGACACTGGTATTGATGGGGAGAATGGGGATGTAGGATGTGCAAGCACTGGATGTATACATGTATGTGTCTGCATGTCTGTGTGTTTTTATTTGTGAGTATCTGAGTGCCTATGCAGGTGGTGCATGCCGGTGTGGGGGGGAGGGGTCTCCACTATCTCACAGTGAAATCTTAATTGAGCAGAATTGAAAACTACAGTGGCTCTGCTCTACTCAGCCTCCTGTAACAGACAGAAGATTGTATGTGAGAGTGTATGTGTGTTTCTGTGTTTGTTTGTGTCACTATTTGCTCCTATGTATATGTGCGTTTGCTTGTGTGTGCATGTGTGTGTGTGGGCAAGCATGTGTTTTTGTGTTTTTGTGTGTGTGTGTGTGTGTGTGTGTGTGTGTGTGTGTGTGTGTGCGCGCGCACATGCTGGCATGTGCATGTCTGTATATGTTGTGTATATGTGTGTGTCTCTTTGTGGTTGGGGAGTATGTATATGTGTGTGTGGTCTTCTATCAGCCTTTGCTACTTCCTTGCACGAGATGATAGGATGCTCAGTTGTCCAGTTGTTTAAACTGCTCAGTTGAGCAATTTATATTCACCTACATTCACTGTTAATCAGACTTAGCACTGCTGTGAATGGGCATGACCATGAATCGCATACAGTGGATCAGCACAATTTGGTTTAAGTATGCAGTGCAAGTTGCACTACTGCCTCATTTCTACAAATTCCAGTCCCTGTCTCTGAATGTCACCCTTTCTAAATAAATGTTACTCAGTGCATCATGGCGCACATCAAGTCACATTATGACTATGGGAAAAATATCCATCTGCTTTTACAAAATACTAAACCATCTGTAATAAAGTATGTTTAAGTGGTAGACTAACTCCCTAATGTTTGTTTTTCCAAAAGTTCAAGAAAGAGAAAAAAATGTTTATGTTTCAGGTGCTGAAGCTAAACAGTTCATGAGTAAAGCAAGTACCAAGATTGGTCAGCAAAAAGGCCATTGGGGTTTCAGAAACCAAAATATAAAATGACGTAAGTTTCTCTTCCAAAAGAGTCATGTACTGTCATAAGAATAAAAGAGATATAAATTAATTTCAAGAGATGGACTAACTCAACTTGCTTAAAAACAACTTGAACATTTATTTTATTTAATTTATTTATTTATTTAACATTTGTTTACCAGGAAAGTCTGACTGAGACATAACCCATTTTTGGTGGAGGCCTGGGGAGAAATGCTCAAGATGCATGTCTTTGGAATGTAGGAGGAAAACGAAGCACCCAGAGGAAACCCATGAAAATGGAGGGAGGACATGCAGACTCCACACAGAAGACGACAATGCTAACTCCTGCACCACTGTGCAGTGCGTCACATCACCAAATAGCCAACTCCTAGACTATAAAAGCAGTTTCTGTGTTATTTGCCATATGCATTCTGTCAATGGTACTCAAAGCATGATTCTTACAAAATCACCATATGATAAGCAACTTATCTACCATAATTAAAAATGCAAACATTCCTCCAATGTGGCTTACACCATAGGACTTTACAGGTAATAAAAACAATACCTCTTCAAACATTCTTGTAATGTTTATTTATCTGCATTTATTAACTAAGACATTTTGACTGGGAACAACTCACTTTCAGCAGAGGCCTGGAACAAAGCTTCGCAAAATACAAAGTAATATATGAATATATTGAATACAAGAATCTAAACAGTAATGAGCTAAGGAACACAGCAAAGAATAATTGTATAAAACATTTGTTATATTCACATCAAAAGTAACCCAACAATAATGATGGATCCTACTACATTACAATACTGTAGTGGTTAACTCATATTGATTTTTAGGGATAGCTGTTCACAACACGGAGACAAAATATGTTTCTGCACATGACTTACAATGGTAGACATAAATAACAGATGACAATTCATACAGAGGAGTTTCAGAGAGTATATGAAGGCAAATACGTGATTTTGCATTTGAATTGACTGGATTTATTCATTTAAGGTTTGGATACTATCTTTATTTTATATGGGTTAGGGGTTGGGTTGGCATAATGGTTAAGATGTTTGTCTCACTTTTGAGGAAAATTGCCTAGGCTTAAAATATCCTTTAAGAGCAGCCAACCTAGGACATACTTTTGAATGATAAGAAGCTTACTACTCAGTAGAACAACAAGGAAAGTCTATTTTTTACATTAAATAACTGTGTTTCAGCATCAGGTCTGATTAAAGAAAAAATATTGTGCAGAGTTTTTTAAAGGAAGTTTGATAGGGGGCTGATATAATGAGAAGGGGAGATTATTTTTCATCTCCTACATGACAACCTAGAACATGGGAGTTACCAAAATGGCTCTGTGTTAGAGGTTATTTTCTAAAGTGAGACTTAAAGCAGGAAGATTGGTATTTTCAATTCAATCATGACCTTAATAGCTGCTGAGAGATACAGGATTATCTTGAACAACATGGTCATATGTTGCCATACCCCTCAAATATCCCTGATTTTTGGCTGAGAAATTATCTCAGTCCCTTCTAAAGCCTTTTCAGAAAAGATGTTGCATTATAGACTAGAAGTAATGATTGTCATTACGTTACTGACATTTGTTACTTTAAAAATGTATATTAATCCAAAATGTCTGATTCTGTCAACTTTTCAAGACAACATTACCAAAAATTAAAAAGTGTCCCTGATCTGAGCTTCAGTCTGTGATTATTTCTGGCTGTCTCTCTCATTCTGGAGATGAGTTCCAGAGATATGTATGCTGCCGAAGTTCTAGCAGTATAATGTTTTGAAGGAAACATATTGACAGATTTTAACTGGATACCAAGTAGTGATCCTGACTATATTTTGTTGAACATTTGCTACAAGGATGATAAATAATACAAATGCAAATTAGGAGGGATGCAAGGAGCATAGAAGAGTCTCAGAAGCCCAGAAGGTTGTAACTATAGTTATTCTGTTAGTAGAAGGTAAAATACAGCCAAGATTGTGGTTTTCAGCTTCCCCCATTATTTAATTACATGCAGAGCAGCTGCTGTGCTATGTAGAAGGTGTGGCAAAGATCAATGCTTTTCATAAGTATGGTGAAATAGTTGGATTGTGGAAATAAAGGAATAAGAGGAGCAAAACAGTTAAATGAGTAGCAGTAGTTCTGCAGTTAGTACCAACACCACACAATCTAATTAACTTCTGGAAATGGTAAATGACAATACTGCTATGGTGGGCTGGATTTAAGAATCGTGAAACACTGCATGAAACTATTAAAAGTGCCATTCAGGAGGGAGCTTTAAATATAAAGTAGCAGATTTCAATTATTTCAGATAGTTATCTGATGGGTATCTATCTGCTGTTCTAGGAAAGGGTGGGGACACAGAAAACAAAACAAAAGAAATAATTGCCTACAAATTTCCATCTATGTTTTCTTGAATAACAAAAGCAGAAGATAAGATTTGTGTGTGGAGCTAAACTTTCTGATGGTCTCAGTATGCAAAGTGAAAAGAAGAACACATGTTATATCAACTGCATTTTTAGATAAACAAATGATGAGGGAGAAATACAAAAATACCAGGATACTAAGCAGAAGCATTACAAGCTCTGGTTATGGGGGGGGACAAAGATGAGGTGGACATGGTAGAACACCCACATAAAGTGCTGAATATAATTTGATCACTAGACTAAATGCAATGGTAGATCCATCCTTAACCCTGTTTTAAGTAAATGTAGACTGAAACATTAAAATGTATTTGATAGGTTCATTAGAGTTATGTTTTTATTACCCATTTAATGACATTTATTTAGAAATCTTTTTTTTAAATACCTGAAAAAGCACGTATGCTTTTTGTGAAAGCTCTTGATATTTGTGATATATATTAAAGTTTTCTAGAGCTTGGTTCCTGATAGCAGTTTGAAGTTTTCTTTGTTTGATTTTGTTTTTCAGTGCTTCAGGATTTATCCTAACCTCTTCCTTTTTTATATATTTTGTAGGGAAAAGTATAACTTTTCTGTTAAAAGAATGTTGGTAAGGACTAGGGCTAGGGTGTTTCCTTGGTTTGTCACTGAAGAATGATACCTTGGACCTTAACTTTTCTGTTAGGGTATAAGGCTGATTCTTCAAGGATCTATCTGCTTGTTGGACACCTTTTTTGGTTGACAAATGGTTCTGGCATAGCTCTCAACCTTCCATCTCCAAAATGAGGAACACTTCCTCTCGTAATGTGGAACAAATGGGCAAAATGTGGAACACTACTAACAACTTCCACTAGAAAGTGCACAGAAGGGTAAAAATATGCTACTTTTTAGTTATAAAAAGTTCTTTTGATGGATCAATATTATTCAGTTCTATTTGCCATGGATGTCAATTAAAAAAATTCCTGACACTGAATGTAAGACAAACCCATTCAATGTGGAACTTCGAGGATCATGAGCTATTTAAGACCTCAGATGAGGAATATTCCTCCTAATGAGGTACACTTGAGAGGTATGGGTTCTGGATCTTTGTGGGAATTCCCTTATAATTTATTTATTTGTTTATTTTTTGTGAGGAAGTGTTATTTTTTTTGTCAAAATATTGTTAGGGACTGGGGCTATAGTGTTAGGTGGATGCCACTCAAAAGTTTAACTTCTGAGCTTAACTACTCTGTCAAGAAGTAAGACTGACCATGTTTCAGACACGTTTTGTGCAAGCATATGGACCTGGATCCTGCTAATTCGATCATTCCATCTAATAGTAGCAAGAAGAGAAAAGGTATCCTGGGAGCTTCAGTCATGACTTCTGCTTTCTCCTTGCCTCAGCTGCTGATGGGTGACTCCATTATGGTTATCTGCTGTTCATCACTTTCTCTTGGTCTTTTCAGGACTGGGAGACAGGCATATCCTCTGTGCTTGTTCATTTGCCCTTGTCAGGTAAGGGAGAATCACTCTTGACAGCATCGGGGAGGGGAGTGGGTGATGCCCTTTCACTAGTGTTCAGAATACTGATTTTTTTAAATAAAGTTGATGTTTTTATTGGGGGTTTGCTGGTGGAGGTGATGGGAGAGGTCATTGTGGTTTAGATTTATCTTATCCTAAAATTAACTCTGATAATTACTTAACATTCTAATGTCATTTCTTTATATTCTTACACTAACCTTTATCTGGCCCAGAATTTATGACTGAAATTTACTACCTAGTTCTCCTACCAGAAAGAGTATATGGCTTTTACGACCTATTACTTATTCTGTTGTATATTTTTCATGCATCACTATGTAACATACATATTAGGAACTCTCTTCTATCTTGTATATTAGGTATGGTCAACTTTATTATGCATTTAGATGCCCTTGTAGCATGTTTTATGTGGGTGAGAGCAAGAGGACTTTCAAGCTTAGAGTCCAGGAACATATCAGGGATATCAAAAATGGTAAACCTGAAAGCCGAAAGCCCTCTTGCAATGCATTTTAAAGATTGTCATAATAAAAATCCAGATGGTTTACACTGTACCATATTGGAAATTATTCTTGATAAAGGATTCAGTTTTGATGTTAAGAAAAAAAAGTTTTGTATAAAGGAAACTATTTTAATATTGAAGTATGGAACTTTAAGTCTAGCTGGTATTAATGTGGAATGTAATTGGAAAGTTTTTCTAACCTAATTAAGGGTTAATTATGTAATGAGTGGTTAATTGATTCTGTTTTTATATATATATATATATATATATATATATATATATATATATATACTAGAGTGTTTAGAACTGTTTTATTCTCCTTTGAGGGCTTCTTGCCAAGGCGCTAGAGGTTTTAATAAATTTTGGTGCTTGGATCCTGGTTCTATGTTGTTTTTTTTTCAGCTTTGCCTAGATCTTGTGAGTTTGCTTTGTTGTTCCAAATGGTCAACTTTATTGCTTGCCTTATATTTTGCTTATTTTCTTTTATTGTATTCACATAATGTACTACTTTGTTATTGTCTTAATATTTTTAACCATTGTTATATTTTTCTAATTCTGTTTAATGTGTACTGTGGAGCTTTTCTCCCCAGGCCTCCGCTGAAAATGGGATCACAGACAGTCGAAATTTCCCAGTAAACAAATGTCAAATAAATAAATAAAAACAGAAAATGTAGATTATTGAGTTTTGCTAAACATTTATTTAAAGCCTTTCAGTCTTATGCTGATTTTTCCTCTCTTTAAAAAGGAAAATATTTTCTTCTCTTTGAGAGTCTGGTCCCCAGTCTGAGGGACAGGATTTTGACTCAGACTATGTTTCTCATATTCACACTCCAGAATATGTGGAAGCTGACTGAAGAAAGTTATTCTTCAGATGCCTTTCCAAAAGAATTTTATTTTTCTGATATTATTGCCAGAATTAAGGATTTATTTCAGTGGGAACAAAAGAAATACCAAAATTCCAGCAAAGATATTATGATTTGTTACAGATGGATTTTTCTCAATCTGCAGCAGTTCCTCCCATGTTGCCAGATTTAGAGGATACATTCTTTGCAGGCAGCAATTGCCTGACAGTCAGCCACCTTCTCCCAGAAAGTCTGATAAATTATGTTACATGCCCCAGTCCCATAAATTCTTGTTTTCTAACCTCATGTCACACCCTGAAGACATTTATCTCTAAAAATCAACTTTTGCCAAACTCTTATGGCAGCTAGCCTTATTCCATTTGACCAGATGGGAAAAGCCTTGATAGGTTGAGAAGAAATATATATACTTCTTCCACATTAGTGTTCAGAATACTGATTTTTTTAAATAAAGTTGATGTTTTTATTGGGGGTTTGCTGGTGGAGGTGATGGGAAAGGTCATTGTGGTTTAGATTTGTTTTATAAAAAAATTAACTATGATAATGTGACTGATGTAAGAAAATTGTTTTATTGTTTAATTAATTCATTATGATGTAACTATTTAAGAATTTGTAACACCAAAACGAAACGGAGGGAAAACGTGCCCAAAGTAACAAGTAAACAAAACCAACACAGTCCTGGCACTCTAAGAGGTGGAAAATAAAATTTCTTTACCACAGCGAAATGTGGAACCAACAGCTTTATTGCATAAACGCAATTACACCACAATAGCGTTTTCGTCTTCTGTTATACTTACTCAGATGCAAAATGGATCTTCCTTTTATACCACACACAATGCATGCAATTATTTAATCAACCAATAAAAATCAATACTTTAAAATCATTCCAATCCTTAAAATAAAATAATAAATAAATAAAATACTTACATTTTTCAAGTTCCCACCCTTTTGCACAAAAAAGGAGTATTTTAAAGGGACAGTTTATACGTAGTTCTAGAATGACTTCTTGTGATATAGATTTTGAAATAGAAATTAACAAACTGAAGGCTATGTTTACAGAAAGACAATACCCTGTTGATCTTATTGAGCAAACAGTGGTCGAGGTAAGGCTGGGCAGAATAGGTAGGTTTTTCACTACCCTGGGCATGAATCTGGAAGGAAATGAGGATGGGAACAACAATGCTATGGTTTCAACCCAGTTAGTACACCTAGAACATCAAGGCGGAAATAGTAGGAAGGAAATGGATAATCACCCAGTGGGAAACATTGTCCTACAATATTGTATGGACACACCAGCTACTGGGCATTATAGCCGAACACTGCGGGAAGTTTAGTGGATACTCTGATTTGGAAGAATTGTTTAAGGCTCCTTTAAAATTTAGTTATAAGAAACGAAGTAATCTTAAGGACCTCCTGGAACAAGAAAAGAACATTATTAGTCAGAGAAGGAAAGGAACTTACAAATGTGGTTCTTGCCCGCAGTGTCCCTACATTATCAATCAGGAGAAGGTGCATATTGTAGAGAGATGGAAGATCATTGAAGCTGACACCTTTGCTAACTGCAATAGCGAAGGGGTTGTTTACCTCACTTTATGTAAAGTATGTGTGGCATTTTATGTGGCCAAGACCACACGTAAATTAAAGAGGAGGGTGTATGAACATATGAATGCTGTAAGGATACAAGATCATAATAATGCATTATATAAGCATACATTGGATTGCAAAGATTCTAAGTGGACATTTTTTGTTTTGGAAAAGATAGACCCTGACCCTAGGGGTAGTGCATGGGAAACAAGAATAGATGTGAAGGAGCTTTTTTTGGCAGTTGGTGTTGGAGGCTAATAAGCACCCAGTAATTAATGAACATCTATCTGTAGTACCCATTTTAAACATAAGAGCTGCTAAATTATAAATAAACTGTACAGAAAATATTTTAACTATAGAAAATAATAGGTTAAAGTTTGAATATTTAGTGATGTAGCTAGGATGTTTATGCCAGTATATACATACATATATTTATATATTCTTTTATATATTTTCATACATTTCTATATACATTTTTACACATGTATATATGTATTATTTATTTATTTATTCAATTTATATATTCATACACTATAAATTTCATATTTAATATAATACATGATTTTTATTCAACATAAGTAGTTTATTATTTACTGTTGGCGTGCATATTTTTGTATCATGTGCAAATGTTAACTGATTAGGTCGTATTAGTATATACTTGTCAACATGAAGTCTTTTAAATGTATTGTATTTTATTTTAAAGATTGGAATGATTTTAAAGTATTGATTTTTATTGGTTGATTAAATAATTGCATGTATTGTGTGTGGTATAAAAGGAAGTCACAGCTTAGTAAATCCGTTTTGCATCTGAGGAATTATAACAGAAGATGAAAACGCTATTGTGGTGTAATTGCGTTTATGCAATAAAGCTGTTGGTTCCACATTTCACTGTGGTAAAGACATTTTATTTTCCACCTCTTAGAGTGCCAGGACTGTGTTGGTTTTATTTAAGAATTTTTTCTTATGTAGTTCATTATCCCTTGAAGGCAAAAGGCCGATTGTACTAGGAGAATAAATATATTGCTATTGGCTTCTTGGATTTCTTTTTTTCATTTTTATTTTATGGTGTTGTTATTATGTCTTTGAAAGGAGTTGAAGCCAATAGTTTGGGAATGAATGCTTCCATAAATAATTTTTCCTTTTTGGACTTTGTAAGAGAGAGGGAAGCTAAATATCTGCAGCTGGATCCATGGTGTTAATTGGGTTTGAGTGCTTCATCTGCTCATTTTGAACAACTTGAGAGATTACTGTCCAAGGAATTGAACCTGTTTTATGATACAAAATTGCTGGAGAAGTATTTGAGTCTTAATATTACACCCCAAGGTCTTCGGGTGGATCATCTGCCAGCTGGTGAGTTTGGGGAAGATGAATAGTATTTATGTGAGGAGTGGAAACAAGTGGCACTGGAATGTACTTTGGGCTGGTTAAAGTTTCTGGTAAAATGGAACCTCATATCTCTGGAGAAACTATGGCGTGAAATAGCGGAGATGGAAGAGTCTTTGAAGAAGGATTTATCAGACTCTGTGTTTTGTGTAAAAATGAGTGGAATCAAGCAGAAATCGGACAAGGTGGAACTTGAGATGATTGCCAGGAAGAAGAACACATTGTCCAGAGATTTGAATGACTTTCAAAACAGGTTTGGTATACCAATGGCAACACAAACCTCATCAGGAATGGTCCAAGGTAAGCCATTCCAGTGCCCTATCTTCTGTTGTTCATGATTCCTCAGCTTTTTCAGGGGAAACAGCTTCAAAAAAGAGTGTATCTTTTCAGAGCATCCCTGAGCAGAACTCCCATGACTGGAACAGCCAATTGGAACAGCAGCAGAGCTTTCAGCAAGGGAATCGGAACAGGAATAATAAAGCTAAACGAAAAGGCAGACATTTTCAGTGAAGGTAGTGTTATTCAAGTTGGACTGGATAATAACTGTGAGTTGAGACCTTTGAACATTATTAATTTATCTGATTTGATTATTTCTCTGGCTGTAGAGTATGTATTGCTGAAGGGTGCAAAGTGCATGCCTGCCAGTACTCTGACACTTGCGATCCTTTTGATAGAGGCTAGTAGATTTTGTCATAAACTGCATTTAAAAGTATACTTTTCTAAAATTGCTAAGCCTCATTCACAAGTTGCAGAATTAGATTCAGAGGATTCTTTGCTGAATGTTTCATTTTATAATTATGACAATGTTGATTTAGACTTGGATTGTATTTTAAGTGATGAAAATGATGTTGAAGGATGTTTGTTTTTTATGGGTTATGGGCGTTTTGCCATTCTTGCTTTACCTTGTTCTGAGAATGTTTTTTCTCCTCTGAAGCTGTCCCCTGTCTTGTGCTTGTTTGAAAAAATGTTATATTTGAATACTGAGAAAGTGTGCAAAACCCTTAAGTGTAAAATGTTTAATCTTAACAAACTGGAATGGCAGGCCTTACAGGAGTTATGGATCGCTGATAAATTTGTGTTCAGGGAAGATGATAAAGGGGTTAATTGGGTTATTATGAATAAGGAAAATATGTTGAAATGGCTCAAGCAATATTATGCCAAGAGAATGATTATGAAAATCTGTCACTTAACCCAGCTACTCACTTTAGGGGTGAACTTTTACAGCTTTTGGAGAGAGGGGAAAGATTTGGGTTTTCCCGCAGCTTCAGATGTTAAATATTTGTATATTTCTAAACCTCATAACCCAATTTTCTTTGCAATTCCTAAAGTTCATAAAGACAGGTGGAATCCCCTAAGGAGACCTATTGTTTCAAGGATAGGCTCATATTTGCAGAATGCGGGGGGTATTGCTTGATTCTCTGTTTAAACAATATCTCTCGAGGGTTCCAGCTCATATTAAGAACAGTCAAGAGTTATGTAAAGGTGTCAAGGATGTGGAATGGCAAAGAGATTATTTCTGGGCCATGATGGATGTATTGGCACTTTATACTAACATCTCATTAAGATGGGGTTTAGAAGCTGTTGCCAAGATGCTGGGGGAACTCCCACTTACATCTTACATTCTTGAGTTACTTGAATTTTGTCTATCTCATAATTATTTTGTATTTGATAGCAAATTTTTTTACAGAAGAGGGGAAAGTGAATGGGGGCTCCCTTTGCCCCCTCTTATGCCATCTTATACATTGGAGAATTTGAAAGACAATGTATTTGTGTTACTGATTTTATGAACAAGGTGGTTATCTATAAATGGTTTATAGATTACCTGTTTTTTTGTTTGCAGGGGTACCACTGAGGAGTTCATTGAGTTTTTTGAGTGTTTAAATAACACCCTCCATGGACTGAAATGTAGTTATGTTATGGATTTTTGTGCCATTAATGTTTTAGATGTTATGGTTTTTGTGGCTGAAAATAGGAAAATTCAATTTTGCCTTTTAGGAAACCTATGACTGTTAATAATTTTTTACATGCCTCAAGTATGCACCCCCCTCATGTAATTGATTCACTTCCTTATGGTAAATTTAAGAAAATGTGTATGAATACATCTGATGTAAATTTACAGAATTATTACATTTCAGAGGATGAACAAAGACTTTCTCTTAGAGGGTACCCGAAGGAAGTGTTGAGGAGAGCTAGATGTAAGTTTGAAGGCGGATCCAATGATGAGGGATGTATTAAAGGTAGTTTTGGGTATGGTTATGACAACTTAAAGTGTAAGGAGGGTGGAGGCTAGTGAGAAGTTGTTTTATGTTACCAGATATAGTGCCTTTTCTGAAACCTTGAGGAAAATAGATAAGGATTTATGGCCCATGATTATTTTGGATGAGGTCTTGAGTAAAATTTTCCCGAGTAAGATGAAATTTTCCTTCAGTCAATATTGTAATCCGAAGAAACTACTTAATAAACCAATGATGGAACAGAATACTTCCTTTAAAGTAGTGGGCTCATTTCCTTATGGTAATTGCAGTGTGTGCATGATTCAGAATATTTCAGGGTCCTTTATTAATGACCATAGATATGTGGCAAAAACAAATTTAGTTGTAAATCCTGTGGGGTTGTTAACATATTGGAATGTGGGTATAATATAGTAAAGTGGTACATAGGGCAGATCAAAAGAATGGTGAAAACCTGCATTTTAGAACATCTTGCTGACATTAGGTATGGTAAGAGGGAAAGTCCTGTGGCCCAACATTTTCAGTCTGAACATTCAGGGGAGGAGGCTTCTTTATTTTTTAGTTTTTTGGCATAACCTATAGGAATGGGGGGGGGTTACTTAAAGTTGAATCAAGTAGAGACAATGTGTATTTTTAATTATGGGACTCTTTCCCCTAGGGGTCCTAATCAAGACGTTTTGTTGAATTTTTGAATAAAGCTGATGTTTTTATTGTTGGGTTTGCTGGTGGGGGTGATGGCAAAGGTTACTGTGGTTTAGATTTGTTTTTTAAAAGATGTTACTATAATAATGTAATTGATGTAAGAAAATTGTTTAATTGTTTAATTAATTCATTATAAATGTAACTATTTAAGAATTTGTGTTTATGTAGTCCATTATCCCTTGAAGGCGAAAGGCCAAGGTACCAGGAGAATAAATATATTGTTATTAGCTTCTTGGTTTTGTTTTTGTTTCTTTTTTTTGTTTTTTTTTTTAAGTTTATATTTCTTCTGCATTAATGCTCAGAATAGTGAATTGTCAGACTCACATGTCTAAGTTTCTGCTGACTTCCTTTGACAAAATGAGAAAGTTATTTTCCAACCTCCATTCTTCAGGGACTAATGCACCTCTGAATTCATTGGTTATATCTGTAACTTAAGTATTCCAACATTCTCTAAAATGTGCTCATGACATTGCTGATGCTGTATGAAGAACAGTTGCCATTGGGTCAGAGATAAGATTTGTATAGCAACTTTCTCAGAATTCACCAGAGGATGTCAAAGCTGGGATCCCAAATGCTGCCTTGGATAAAAAAAAAAGTAGAAAGTGTTATTTGGTCTGTCTTCTGCTGAGGTCCTTAAAATGTTGCAGGAAAGTGGAAGAGTTAATTCAGAGGGTTACCCAGATTTTGCAATCCCCTTTGCCAAGATATAATAAAGATCTTTCTTCCAATTCAGCTTCCCTTTTTCAGGAAATAGCATAAGCATTCCCAACAAGGCACAGGCAAACAAAATTTCAAAAAGCAATGGCAGAGAAATTCAAAGAATAAAAGGGGGCTCCGTAAAAAGCAAGGGCAATCAAAGAAATTAAATTGACTATATATGTCTTCATGTGCCTTCCCATCACCATTCTGGCAACCCTGTAAAGCTTTCGCAAGTCTAGGTCTTCACTTACCTGTCTGGTACCAAATAACTTCAGACATTTGGGTTTTGAAAATCATTTGAAAAGATTACAACTAGTAAAAGGATTCCTTCCTCTTTTTCAAGTGATTCTTCTTCAACAAAGTAATCAAACTTCCTTGTTCCCCTCTATTCTAGATCAGATGCTTTTTCAGGGAGTTATAGAATCTGTTTCTCCAAGGACTAAGGGGAAACAATTTCATTCAGTGATCTTTCTAACCAAAGAAAGATAGAAAGAAGGAACCTGGAGACCTGTCCTAGGCCTTTCTTTCTAAACTTTCACATAATATTTCAGTTCAAAAATAATTCAACCCATTTTATGCTTTTCTGTATCTGCTTTACATTTTCAGTTTTCTACTATATCCTTTTCTTTGTCAACAGCTCTGAGAGTGTTTACAAAGTACTTGGATACTTCCATAGCCCGTGGCAGGTTGCAGGGCATTCAAGTTTTTCCATATTTAGACTACTGCCTGATTTTTGCAGATTCTTTCAGAGGTTTTCACAAATCTCTGGCTTGGCCAAAAGACTTTTCGCACCCTGAGTTTTTAGGTTAACATAGAAAAATCTTCTCTCATCACAATCTCACAGGATAGTGTTTCTAGGATGTTTCTAGGATGTCTGCTAGACATATCCCTCATGATGGCTTTTCTTCCTCAGGACAAAGTGGAATGTTATAAGTAACATTTTTTAAACACCTTTATTGAATTAGCACTTGCGACATAGGCAAACTTACATTTTTATAAAATTCAAATCATATTAACAAGTTCACATTTACAAACATTATACATTACATATATTGTTCTCTACCCTCACCCTGAGTTTTCAGGTGAACATAGAGAAATCTTCTCTCATCACAGCCTCACAGGATATTGTTTCTAGGATGTCTACTGGACATAACTCTCATGATGGCTTTTCTTCCTCAGGACAAAGTGGAATGTTACAAGTAACATTTTTTAAACACCTTTATTGAATTAGCATGTGTGACATAGGCAAACTTACATTTATATAAAATTCATCAAACCATATTAAAAAGTTCACATTTACAAACATTATACATTACGTATTTTGTTCTCTGCAATATAATTGATAAGACTGTACTGTACCGAAGTTAGCTGTAAACACTGAGATGAGACTGAGCCGAAAGTCTTTATCTGTTAATTACCCAAACTCATGCTGAACAGGTGCCAATCTCTCCTGTATGGGCCAAGTATTGCATTCTTTTCAGAATGAATTCTCAAAACACTGTAGTTCATTCAATAAGGCTTTATTAGATGTTCACAGTATCCAAATACTGTCTTCCTTAGCAGTGCTGATAATAACAGTGCTGCTGAATATATTCAAAATTTTTGCACATATCTTCTGATTGTCCTGTATAATGTAAATGGAAACAGTCTTTATTTGACATGACTTCCGTACTCAGCCTTGACTGTCTGTAATGTCAGATCAAATGAACTAACTAACCATAACTAACGTTTAACTGTATCTAAAGTATATTTTAATAATACCAAAACCTTGTGATGCTTTACATGCCCTCTTAGCCTTGGTTCCCTTGGTTTCTAGGCTTGGTCTTAATTTAACATTCCATTAAGGAACATTCTGTAGCTGGCAAGATTGTATCTTTCCCTTGAGAAAAGAATATTCTGTATTTCTGTAGTTTCTGCACATTTTATGCACATCTTTCCTTTCTAATAAACTGTTGACCAGCAAGGTTATCCTTTCTTTCTGCTTAACTGTCTTTTATGCATAAATGAAACACAGTTTCTAGGCCTGTTTTACCCTTTAGCCTATCTAATGTCTAATAACTACTTTAAAATGGAAGTCCCTAATCTAACAGTTGTACCTGAGGTCCCTGATGAAAGTTTACAGGGACCTACTCCTTACACCTGCATTGCTAACTACTGTATACAGCTTTATGCTACCTGACTCATAATCTAAAAATATAATTTTGACCACTAGGTGTCACTTGAGCATTTATGGTCTGTTTGGATTGAAGTCTCTTAACTTTATGATTTGATTTTTATATTACCTAGCTTCATAGTCTTTAGAGTCTAAGTTCTGATGTATGAGTGATATATTTAAAACCTGTACATTATTCTGAAAAAGTGTCTTTTAATTATGTGGCTTATAAAGCTGATTAACCTATCTTTGGGAGTCTTTATTTAAGTTAGGCAGAGTATGAACTGTTAACCCTGCCTATTTTTATTTCATATCTCTGTATGCTGTAATGGTAAAGTTACACTGTTTATTACCTATGTTTTTAACCTTATGAACTGGTGCCTTGGTGTACTATGATGTCTCTGTCTTACAGCAAATTAAACCTTTTCCTGTTGTTTATAGATTTACATATTTAAACACTGTACTGTTTCTTTTTATTGTATAGCCCATCAAGCATGATGTCTATTTTCTGAAGACTAATTGAAATCTGCACTAAAAAGATAACTTTATAAGTGGTCTTGAAGCATAATTACCATAGTTTGCGATAACTTGTGTCTATAAATTTTTATTTAAATTTACTCTATAATGCTACTTACCTTTTTTAACTTTTATGAATATTTATGAGCTATAATAGTTTACTAAACCCTATGCTTTCTGCATTTTAAGTCTATACCTTTGCATTTTCTGTTAGTGTCTTTTTTAACTTTCTGACTAATATACAATAATTATGTAAAATGTATTGTAATCTGTAAATTAATTTCCAAATTAAGCCTGCCATGTTATACCTTGAGTATACAGAATAACTATTGCTACCTATTATTTTGATAACTTATTTTAATAAGACTGTAAAAATAATTCTGTCACTTTACCCTTAACTAATGACTGAATAATATAATTCTGTTACCTTACCCTTAAACTAATGGCTGAATAATGTGAAGTAACTGAGTATTACTTTTATATTATGAGGTTTGACTGAAATGTACTATACTGAACACATAACTGAGTATGAATGTCATATAGGTTCATAGGTTGGTACTAGGCTATCAGCCCTAAGGTCTATACAAGCCTAGCCATGACAATTCCCTGGCTATTTCTTCCCACACTATTTACTTCCCTGGACCCCTGTCTAGCAGGGCAACTGACGTGATCCCTGGGGTGAATTTCCTTTCTCCTGCCCAGTCATCAAGGTTCCTTTTGAAGAGGGCCAAAGAGGTGCTCTGCTTGACATGTATGGGCAGTCTATTCCAGAGTCTGGCGAGTCTCTGGGTCAGGAACCTATCCCTCCAGCATGTTTTGTTCATTGTGATGACAAGGTTTAGATCCCTGGAGCATGTGGCTCTGAGGGATTGGGATTTCTTTAAGTGTAGCATGTCTAACAGCTCTGGATTTGGCATGGCCTTGTATGTTAAGCAGAGAATGCCTCAGAGTAGACGATATGCGATAGAGTATAGCTGGAGTTTTTTAAGGCGGTCAGCATAGGGCATCTGCTTTAGGCCTGTGATTCTTTTAGTGAGGTATTTCTGCGGCCTTTCCAGTTGTTGCAGATGTCTTGAGAGGTAAATACCAAATGGGGCGTTGTATTCTATAATGGGTCTAATGAGGGATGAGTACAGTGGGACAATGACCTCCTTTTTTCTGGATGAAAAGCCCTTAGTGATGAGGTGTGCCACATAGAAGGATTTCCTGACTGTTGTGGCGATGTGGTTATTGAAGGTGGGACCACTGTCCACCTGTGTCTCTAAGTCTCTTATCACACTTTCACTGTTTAGTGTACTGCCACCTATGTGGTAATTCACGGGCCCATGGCTCTGGCACCAAGCATCTCTTTCTGTAAGCCCCTTTTGCAGAGTATCGACATCATTTGGGGATTCAATAATGGCTCCCAGTTTGCAGTCATCTGCGAACTTTGTTAGCCAGAGTCCCTTAGTGTTGGCCTGTACTTCAGAGAAGTAGATGCCAGACAAGAGAGGTCCCAGGACTGAACCCTGAGGTACTCCACTTGTCACTTGTCTGGAGCTGGATTTGGAGTCAGCTACTTTTACAGTGTGGTTTCTGTCAGTAAGCCAGTTGGCAACCCATCGAGTGATGTAGGGATTAATGCCCAGCTTAGTAAGTTTATCTATTATTCCAGAGTGGGGGATGGTGTCAAAGGCCTTGGCGAGGTCCAGATAGGCTGTGTGGACTGCCTTACCCTCGTCCATGGCTCTGGAGACTGATTCGAAGAAGTCAATCATGTTCAGGAGACAAGATCGGCCCTTCACAAACCCAAACTGGGTGGGGTCCAGTGTTTTAAGGTTGCCAATGTCTTTGTTTATAAGTTCCATGATAATACGTTCAATGGCTGAATTTTGACTGAAATTTACATTAACGTATACTGTCCATTTAAAATATCTGTGTATATACTGAAAACTAAATAAACTAAAAGAATATCTTTTGCCAGTGTTAACTGAACACAGATAAAAGCATAACTGAAACTGAAAACAAACTATTAGTACCTTTTTCTGTCAGTATTGTCTAAACATAGACTGAAAACTAGTACCGTTGACAAATTGAAACAAGAGAACATTTTGACAGTGTTACATAAACACAGATAAAAAAATAACTGAAATATGTTTTCCTGTCAGTATTGTCTGAAGATAGATAAACTAAAAACTAGTAATATTTTACAATTGTCTGAAAACATGAGAATATTTTGATTGTCTGAGCACAGACTGAACACTAGTACTGTTGTACAATTTTCTGAAAACATGAGAACACTGGCTGAACATAGATAAACTGAAAACTAGTACTATTGTACAATTATCTGTGTTTGGGTAACACTGTCAAAATCTTCTCATGTTTTCAGACAAACTGAAATCTGTTATTGTTATATTCTGGAGACTAAACTATTAATATATTTTTGCCAGTTTTGCCTGAACATTGATAAAAACAAACTGAAACTAGTATTGTTATACAACTGGCTGAAACATACATACTTGCTTTAACTGATAAACTGAAAAAAGCTCTGTTAAATAACTGCCTGAAAACATAAATACTTGCTTTAACTCATACATTTTAACTTTAAATGAACATTGAACAAATAACTGAAACACACAGTCAACTTCTGCACCACAGCTCTTGCCATATTTTACTCTGCATCATTCCAGTCACTGATGAGGTAAGGGAAGGCCTGCTTTAATGTTGAAGTGTCCTTTTTATAGTTAGGCCTTTAAACCTCTTCTTTTCATGACTTGTGCAAGGATGGGTGACTAAAGTTCTTGATTGTATTTAGTACTTGGTCCTTAAAATAACATTTGCATATTTAACAATTATAAACTGATAAACTGATAACATTGCCCTGACCTTATTTACATTGTTCTGCATGAAATAAACATTTGCTGCTAATAAACTCTTGCAAGTCTGTAAGCAAACTGATAACCTCAAATGAAACTAAATAGTAATGTAACACTGTGCATTTCTACACCTATATAAAATCAATTTTAACTGTTTTACTTTTTACATTTAGTCTTATCACCCTTAGATTTTAACATACTGTTCTGTGAGTGAAACTCTACCTACTGTCTCACCATAACCGTTTCTTTAGCTGACATCATTTAACTTTTCAGTAGTAGTGAATGCTGCAAGACTTTATCACTACTGTCTACAATTTTCTTAGATAAACAGTAAAACTGTAAATGCATTAAATTGATCTTTGCCATAAAGCCTTATGGCATATAGTACTGTCTTTAATTCAGCTTGCTAAGCTGGCTGTACCCTGAGCTGATGTGCTTGGCAAACTGCCATCTCTGTACGAAACTGATTACATAACTGATTTTTATACACAGGATCTAAATTCTTAACTGTGTTGTCACTTTTACAATGTAGCATTGACTTTAAATTTTACATTCTGTAAACTAGCAAACATTATTTTGTCTCTGTCTATATAAATGAACTAGCCATACCCAATATGTCTTTCTGAGGACTTCAGCTGTGTCAGCGGAACTGGAATTTATTTTATCTTTAACCCATAAATCTGCATGTTTCTGTTGTAACTAATTCTTTAAAATCTGTACATTTGTACAAATATTGTCACTGAAGTCTAAACCAGCATATAACTCTAATCACATGTATATACCTAGTACAGAACTGTTACACTTTGAACTGTTAGCTGCTATCTTTGACCCTTTAAATCCTGACACAACTGCATCTGTGTCCTTTAATAAAGATTTATATGTAACTGAAGTTGATTTGTTTGTAAACAATGAAATATTGTCAGTTCTTTTAATCTTAAACAATGACAGATTACTGGAATTCACTTTATTAAAATCTGCACTCTGATACACGTTACATATATTGTTCTCTGCTCAATTCCTGCCTTCTGGTAAACATCATTCCTCATTCAAAACAATTTTCTGCATGTATTGTTACCACAATTTCCATTTTTGTTTGTATGGAAATGTACTCCTTCCCTTTTCTAAACATTCAACTTCCTGTTCTTTTATCTATGTTACAGTATTCACTGCTTCAAATATGGTTGGTTTAGACTTTGATTTCCATTTTCTAGTAATTGCTTTTTGGCAGCCTCTAGAGTTAAATTTAACAAGGCCTTACTATGTGTACTCAATTCAGATCCCATAGCCCAGCTCAGAAAAATAATTTCCTTCATTACACTCATTTGCTTGCCCAGTATTCTTGACAGAGTACTCTGTAGGAAATTTTTAAAGTCTGCCAACTCATTACACTCTGAGAACATATACTCCCAGGTACCCCTTTCTTCCCCATTACACCTCTAACTTTTGCCATCTACCCAAAGGAAATTTCTTTGGAGTCTGCTTGGGGTATAAAAGTATGCATGCCAACACTTCCACACAAAAATCTTACATGTTCACAAGTTTGTTGTATATTTGGGAGCAATAAATATGTCCTCCCATTATTTCTTTGTGATTTGCTTATGTAATCTCTCTTTCCAGTCTTTTTTGACCTCCTCTGAACGATTCCAATTGTTATTTTGCAATATTTTTTCCTACTAATTATCCCTTTTTTAACAGCAGCTTCTGTTCTGCATTCAACTAAAAACTCAACCAGAGCAGGTCTTTCACTTAGGATTCCCCTATCCCTTTCTCTTTGCTATATTAATCCTTAATAGGGAAGGCAATCTCTGGCCTTCAGTCCAAATGTCTTCTTGGCCTCTTCCCATTCTATTACCTTTCCTTCTCTAAGTATTTGCTCTGAATACTTTGGTTCTTTTGCCATCTTCCTCCAGTAAATTCCATCCCTCTTTTGTCTATTTTCTGTACCCCTAATTCCAGTCATCCCTACTGTCAGACTCTCCTTTCTCCAGTCCTATGCTTTCAGCTACTTTATAAATATGATATTCTGTATGACTGTTGTTATTCTCCTTAAGGGTCTGCATCCAAAATCATACTCTTTCCTTATTTCTTGAATTACACTTGTGCATCATCATCCCTTTCCACTCTGAATTGTAGCTTTCTGCTTGTGTTATGTATAAGAGCCCTAACTGTGTAGCTCTAAAATATACCTTCAAATCAGGTAATCCTAAACCTCTTTTCTGTTGGAACATTTGAATCTTGCCCTCTTCCCCTCTCAGATAAAATCATACAACTCTTTATTAATTGCTATTCACAACTTCTCCAATGGTTAATAAAAATATGCCTGACCTGTGTATAAAATTAAAGGGACTATAAGGACTTTTACTGCTTGTATCTTGCTATCCATATTCATAGGCAAAAGATTCCAGTTTCACAGTTTTTCCATTATCTTTTGTTTAGTTTCTTCAACCATATCTTTAGTTACCATAAAGGAATCCTTTTTAACCCATACTCTTAAATACTTCAGTTTAGCATGTACCCATAAATATGGATATTGCTGAACAAGTTCATGTGTGGGGAATAGTGTACAGCTATAGTCTTTACCCCCCCCCCCAAAAAAAAAGGAACTGTCTAAGAAGGCTCTGCAACTCTGAGATGTCCTTTTCTGGTTCTATCAGATATAAAATAATATCATCTGCAAACAAAGCCATCTTTTTTGAGTGCTATACTGATTATATCCTTGAATTTCTGAGTCCTTTTATTTCTTTACCAATGGTTCTAAATATAACAAAGGGAAAAAGGACACCCCACTACCCCTCTGTTCAGACATACTTTATCAACCCTCCCACTTTGATTTTTGCCTCTCTTCTAATTAGCCTTATTATTGTATCAGGAAATGCAAATACTTATATTACCCTACTGATAAAATTCCAACTTACTCTGTTGAATGCTTTCTCTGCATCAAGACCCACCAACAGTAGTAGTTTCCTATCATCTGTTTTCCTCTGTATCATCTTTGTAATATTAATGTAGTCAAATGTTTGCTTCCCTCCACAAAAGCAGATGGATCCATATCTATCAATTTTGGCAATACCTTTGCAATTCATTTATACATTATAGAAATAAACACTTTATAGTCATGGCTTAAAATTGAAATTGGCCTATATGAAGCTGGATCTGAATTTTTATCTTTACTGTATTTAGGTATTATAGCTACCACTTCTTTTTTCCAGGATGTTGGTGCTTTCCCTCTTTTTAAAATACTGTTAAACAAAACTCTTCAGATCTTTATCACTTTCTTCCCTCCTAGCTTCCAAACACCCTCTAGAATATTCCTGGAAACTTTCCTGCAGATTGGATATACATCACTGCTTTTCTCTCATCTTCTCCTATCTTAACTAATATTTGCTGAGCCTCATCTAGCTGTAACCTTATTTTATATTTAAGTCTTCCATAAATATTTCCATCTGTGCTTTTTTATTTCTCTACTACTCTGCTTTATACAACTTTCTCTCACCTTTTTATATACAGCCATATTTCACAAATGTGATTAATGCTTTGCAGTCTCACATTTATTCATTACTTTCCATGTTGCTGGTCTTCTTCTTCTTGTTCATCTCCATCTCCCAGTTCTAGGTTCTGGTTCAATTTCAAGGTACTCCTGATTCTTCTAGTCAACTTCTGTGCTTTTCTCTGTCTCTCAAGCATTTTCCATTGGAGGACTGGAAAATGTTTAACTGGCATAGTCTCTCTATGAGCTTTATTATCAGAAGGATAAGAAGCAGAATCCCCTTCGGTTTGATGGCTCACATTTTGTTGGACAAACTTTTGTATTCTTCCTCAGCCTGTTCTGCATCAAAACATTACTTTGATCCTCCAGGAATAAAACATATTCTGAAGGCAGCTGGATACAGACCTGAATCTCACACCTGCCTCTCGACATTCCCTGATTGCTGGAATAAATGTGTTTCTCTTCTACCTGGTGTACAATCAATAGTCATTTTACACAAACATTCTACTATCTCCAATGTTTAAAATGTTGCCATTTTGCTACTGTTTTGACAGGATCAACTCCTTCTGCTGTTAGGTTTGCATTTTTATTAATATTGGTCTTAGCTGTTTTCTCATGACCAGACATTGAGCATACACATAGTGCGGCCTTTCACTTAACAGTTCCTGATGTGGAATACCAGACCAGCTGCTTATTTGTGCCTTCATAAAATTAAGACATGTGTTCCTTCTAGTTTCTCTGGTACAGCAGAAAATCTCAGATTTTCCCTATGTGCTGTCCTCCAATTCTACCATGTTTTGAAACATCTCTACTTGAACAGTCTTATACTTAGCCAGCCTTTTCTTCATTCCAACCTCTGATTCTTGCAGTTTTATCAGCTCGTCTGAATATTTGTTTAAAGCTCCTTCCACTTTTTTCAAGCCTTTTGTTATTTGAGTTGATATACTCCTTCAGTGTTTCCTTTAACTTAATTAGCTCTGAGCACATTTGACTTAGTTTTTCCTCTAGGTTACTGGAAGCCATGTCTTGCACCAAAGCTGTACCTTGAACTGCTTTCTGCTGAACAGCTGCAGGATTCTTTCCGGTCAGTGTCTTCTCTTCACCTTTTCTAGTTGATTTTCTTTCAGGCTGTCTAAATTTCTTCTTTGCTGTCATCTAGGCAGTGTACTTACTAGCCAGTAACTGAATTTACTAAAAATGACAGAGTTCCGTGCCCTTGTGTTTCAGTTTCTTTTTTACACAGAGAGAGCTAAAATTAAGCTGTCAATCAGTGTGCAACCACTGTGGACTTCAAGGAACAGATTTTGATTTTTTTCTAACCAGACCTTGGCATCTGCCAGGGAATTTCAGAATTCTACATTTCGTGTCCTGCATTATTCTCATAATTCATTTGGCCAGACTTCATATGAGGAATATTCAATGGTTCCTCAAATCAACTTTGACCCAACACCAGAACCCCTTTTCATTTTAAATTCCAGTGTTGGGGTTGTAAAAAAGCAGTTACTCTGGTAGGTGAACCAGCTGCCTCCCAACCCACATCTCCCTTTTTCCTTTTTAGACACTATTCGGTCCGTAACTACAAATGCATCATACCTTGCTTGGGGAGCTCTGCCCAAGGGAATGAAAGTCAGTCTAGGGCCTTTGGAACAAGTAAGATAAAGTAAAGCACGTAAATGGCTGACTCTCAGATCACTGAACCATCTTTAGAATCTGGGCCCCATTCTAATAATCACAGTCAGCACCGCAGTGATGTGCTGCATAAACAAACAAAGGGGAACCAGTTCCTACCTCATTTGCAAACATGCTATGGTAGCCTTGGAGTCAGAGATTCAGTTCATTCTGTCCATTTAGGTTACCTACACTTGTTCAAAAAACATACTGCAGACAAGCTGGTCAGGTCCATGATAGACCCTCCTGAAAGGAAGCTGCACCATAGAGATCTTCCAGGAATTGGTCTCTGTGTGGGGAACTCCTCATATAGATCTGATGCCTCCAGCCACAACAGACAGTTAAATAAATTCTGTTCCAGGACACCTTGCCCACAGGCCTGGAAGACAGATACCTTTTATTCCCTTGTTCTGGATACTCCTGTATGCCTTCCACCGTATTCTCTAATAACCAGGATTCTTCAAAAGCTGCAGAATTCTCCAAGGATAATTGTGTTGACCCCTTTTTGCCTCATGAATCAGTGGTTCTTCCTTCTTTGAAAATAGTTAAAGGCAATTATGACAAGCTTTCTCAACAGAATGGACCTACTCACACAAGACAGGGGTTGTTTGGTGTGCCCCAATCTTCAAATGACTGCCTGGATGACAGAATTTTGGTACCTTGTAGGCATCTCATTTCTTATAATGTGCAGCAGGTATTGAAGACAAAAAAACTGCTGCTAGGAAATCATATATGGGTAAGTAAAAATTATTATATATGTGGTGGCATGGCAAGAACCAGGACTATTTCACAGCTTATACTTCTTGGTTCTGCAGTATTTTTGTGAGTGATTACCCTCTGGCCTTTCTTACTTTCTTATCAGGATTTACCTTTATACCATCTCTGTAAGTCTGCCCTTAGATCCCCCATTTCTACACAACCTACAGGGAACAGTTTTTGACTTTTTTCATATCTGTCTACCTAGAAGGTAGGTGGCTCCTTTTCAGGGTCCTATTTTTGTACTGGAAAAATGTATATTGTTTCCTTTTAAACCTGCTCATGAGGCTATTTGAAGTTTTTTTTTATTTCATAAATACAGTTACTTACTGCCCTCTTTTCTGCAAGATAAGTATCCGAGTTACAAGCTGTTATGGCAAGTCATCCCTGTGTCATCTTTCACAAAAATAGGGTAATACTGAAAATAAATCCTTCCTTTATACTTAACATTGTTTTGGAGTTTACATTGAGACAGGTAATTCATCTTCCTGTTTTCCTTCTAGAACCAAAAAGATGAGGAAGAAATACATTTTATGCTTTTGATTTACAGGCAGCTCAGATACTACACTGACCAGACAGAAAACCCAAAGGACTTCTGATTAACTGTTTATTTCCTATGACAGTAAGAAAAAGGGACAATCAGTGTCAAAACAGACAATTTCTGAATGGTTGCCTTGTGCTATTGCTTGTTGCTATTCCACCATAACAAGGCACTTCTGGACAAAGTCATGGTCCACTCTACCAGTCAGCCTTCTACTTCTGTGGCCTTTTGGAAAAGGGAGGACACTAGAAATATACTAGAGGCAGCAACATGGTCATCTTTAAACATGTTTACCAAGCATTAAAACTTATATATTGCAGGGGGTTTAAGGTATTGGGCAGTGAATTCTAGCTTGGCTAGTTTTTCCCTGATTGACCTTTTTACCTTTTTGGTTTGGATGTTTGTAAATGACAGGGTAAATTACCTAGGGGAGTGTAGTTAGGTGGCAGAACATTTAAGCCCCCTTTATGCAGTAGGGCCTTTGGTACTAGTCTTGAGGTAAATATGATTGCCCAAACATTATTTGAATAGGGTTAGGGACCAACTCTGCTTCACATGGATGGGAAGCTTGTTCAGAGTAGGGTGTCTGAGACATAACCTGCCCATCCAGTATGTACTATGTTGCAAACAAGGTACAGGTCCTTCGTGTATTTACTCTTATTAGACTTGTGGATAAGGGTGATAAAGGATAATGAGGGAAACGTACAAGCGAGAAACGTACAAGCGAGGAGAGTGTGAGCAGATGGGAAAGAGTACTTTGAGGGACTGATGAATGAAGGGTGGGAGGATGGCATAATGGTTAAGGTGTTTATCTTGGAGAGACAAGGTGCAGGGTTTGATTCTCACATAGGGTAATTGGCTAGGCTTAAAATGGCCACAAGGGCAGTTAGCCTAGTACTAATCTATGAACCTATGAACCTATATTGCAGGCTTTGCTAGGATTATTCTCCAGTGGCTCCTAGACTCTGATTCTCTTTTTCCTCCCTTTCTTTCTAAACTCACTTACTTACCCCATATAGCTTAAGGTAATCTAATGATGAACATAGTGCAGCCATGTTAGTAAATTTACCAGAACACTAGATGATCCAATAGACCACTTTTGCGGTAGCCACACACCCTTTTTTTGCAATTTTTATGCTAGGGTGTAGGATCTTTATTATCATTGTTCCTATCTGGCAATTCTTTTGCCATTTTCTTCTGAAGCAAGAAAGTTCTGAAGTTTTCGTACCTTAGCCACAGATTTTACACTGCCCTCCTCAAGCAGCTATGGCATTTGGAAGGTGCCCTAAAGCTTTGGAAACTGGCTGGTTGATCCAGTCCTTGGTAGGATATCCCATATAGCTTATTCTACTGCAAAAGTGATCTATTTGAACAGGTACTGTTATGGTAAGTTATTTATAGAACTGCACTTTAACTCCTTTTGCAAAATGATTTATCTTCTTTACGCTCATGAACACTCATTTTTATTATGCTTATAGCCACCTCATGCAGAGCTTCTCAACAAATGCTTCTTATGCTTTTAGTGAATGGCATAACCCTCTTGAGTCATCTTAATGATATATTTTTTTGTCATTTTCCACTTTTCTATCTTACATGCACCTCCATCATTTGCACTGAGTTTTAGACCATGACTCTGACACCAATTATTAGTCTGTGTCAGGCCTTCTAGCAGAATATTTGTGTATTTGGGAGATTCAGTGACTGCACCCAATTTGTAGTTATCTGCAAACTTGGTCAACCAGAGGCCCTTGACATTAGCCCTGACCTCAGAGAAGTAAATGACAAACAGGAGCTGCCCTAGCACTGAGCCCTGAGGTACCCTACTAATAACCAGCCTTTTTGTGGAGGAAGACTCCCATATTCTAACTTCTTAGGTCCTGTCTGTAAATCAGCTGGCTATCCAGTGGGTGATGTAGGGGTTTATACCTAGTTTAGTGAGCTTTTCCACAATGTCTGAGGAAGGTGTTTTGTCAAATGCCTTGACCAGGTCAAGATAGAAAGTATGTACTATTTTGCCATTGTCCATTGCTTTGGTGATCTTCTTGAAGATGTTCACCAGTTTGAGAAGGCAAGACCTGTCTTTGACAAACCCAAACTGATTTGGATCCAATGTTTGTAGGCTACCTATGCTGTCATGTAAGATATCCATGATTATTTTCTCTATAGCTTTGCATATCGGGTTAGTCAGGCTTTGGTTGACAATTCCCTGAGACCATGGATGGCCCTCCCATGTTCAGCAGTATGACCACTGTAGTCCTCCATTTATTTGGCATAAAGCCTGTTTGAAGACGGTGGCTAAATAGTGTATAAACATCAATGTCTTTAGTTGGGAACACTTTATAATCTCGAAATTCTGAAATATCGAATTTCAGAATCTTGAAATTATAAAGTCGAAAGCTCAAAACTCCAAAACCCCAGAAGCACAAATTTCAAAATCCCGAAGTCCGGAGATATTGAATTAGTGCTTCTGGTGCTGCGCTGTGTGAATGGATAGCTGGAAGTTCAGGTAAGTATTTATGTTTAAGGGTTTTGGTTAGGGGCTTTAGTGTGTGTCAGTGTGCTTTGTTACTCTGATGTGTGTGTACGAGGGTAATGTAGCTTGTATCGTGGTGTTTTTGTGTGTTTTCTGTGTAGTGTGACCTTGGAGTTTGTATATTTAAGTAGGGGGTGGGGGTTTGCCCCCTCATGGGGGGGGTGCAGGGGGGCTTGCCACCCTGCTTGTATGTAGTATAGGTATGTGTGTTTGTGTGTGTGGGGGGGAGGTGTGTGTATGTGTATGTGTGTGGTGCATGGTTAGTGTAGGAGTCGCGATTTTGAAATTTGCACTTCTGGGGTTTCGGCTTTATGATCTCGAGATTCTGAAATTCGATATTTCAGGATTTCGGGATTATAAAGTGAACCCCTTTAGTTATTGTTAAATCTGCTTCTCACAGCAATCTACCTCTCATATAATCATTTATGATCCCTTACATGCTTCTAGCTTATCCTAACGCATCATGCAGTTCACCAGACTTACAGTTTTGACTTGATTTTTAATTCACTAACATAATGATCAATACCTTCTCTGAGAGCGTGTGCGATTGTACCTTCTCTCAGAGCATGTGCGATTGTACCTTCTCTGAGAGCATGTGCGATTGTACTTTCTCTGAGAGCATGTGCGATTGTGAAGAGCAAACGATGGATACATGGCAGATTTTTTTTCTTGACTCAGAGTAACTTATATTTCTTTCTCATTGCAAAATTATGCCTCTGTTTCTTGAAATTCAAGTATGTTATGGCTTATTTTACTGCAACACACAGAAACCTAGCACCTTGTACCTTTCCAGAATTCAAAGAAGTCCTGTTGGCACTCAGAATATCAAACGTACGGATCTGAAAATTTCATTTTTTTTTCCAAGAGCCCTTACAAGCCTAGCCAGTTTTACCCAGATTTTATCCAATTTTCTATCCCTGGGGAAAGATAGCAAGGGTCAGCAAGGGAGTTTTAATAAATATAGATAAACAGGGAGGATAGGGACAGCAGCTGAGTACATAAAATATTTGTGACAAAAAGATGGGTGGGGAAGAAGTTTAAAGTTCAGAATGTTACTGGATAGCTTCTATTAGAAAACTAACTATACCTAGCCTAGACTGCAAAGTAGTGGAATACCCATAGAAAATAAAATAAGCGATACAAAAGAAGGACATTCATCCTGTGATACTGAAATATAGACAACTGTAAACATACATGTCAGTTTACTTTAACAGATTTATAAGAATTGTAAATATATAACATCTTTGTAGGAATTGTAAATATAATAGGTGAAACTGCACCGTATAACATTTGCAGTAAGCTGTCAGTGGGTTTCAAAGTAGATATCCTGAATAGTCTGTGGATAATGATACAAATTCATGTAGAGTACACCCTCTAAATCATAAATTAATTGCATTGTTTTTTAGTTTGAGATTAAACATTTAAGGTAATAAGCAAAATGACATAATATTTCAAAAAAAATCACTGCCTACTGAGTAATGCTTTTGAGAACAGAAAGCATCATTTTGCACTGGCAGGCCTACTGAAAACTCTAACCAACTTTAAGAGGCATGAATGGATTATTACAGCATGTTTGCTATGTATACTTATCAATCAACCTTTAGGCATAGGAACACATCACTGCTGAGTGTGCACCATGAGTTGGAAAAGTAAGGGAGTGGATAGATAGAAGTAAAATGCTTGTCCTGCCTCCTCGCTTTTATGCAGAAGCCCAATCCATTTGTTTCTGTTTTTAGGTAGCAGAGCACTTAGACTGTGGACTGATGAGCACACAGCACCTATGGGGATGGCTGTTCATGGAAGTGTTTTATGCAGAAGCCCAATCCATTTGTTTCTGAATGCCTTAGGCAGTTAGGCACTTAGACTGTGGATCCATGAGCACACTCCATGGATGGCGAAGGCTGTTCATGGAAGTGTTTTATGCAGAAGCCCAATCCATTTGTTTCTGAATGCCTTAGGCAGTTTTTACAAGATGGACACAACTTGTGAGCCTAGATGGATGAAATTAGGTCAGATAACCTTAAAATTTTTTTTTTTTTTTTTTTTTTTTTGCTTTTCTGCTTACCGTTTGCTTTGCATATTCTTAAAATAAGGGATATAAGTATCTAAGAGGTTTACAGCATAGCTATAGAAGTAATATGGATATTACTTTATTTATTCCCTCAAAAGGAGGTCTGGAAGGTAGTACTGTAACTTCCAGTAGTCGTATCCTAATTCTTTTGACAAAATAATGTAATATCCTCCCAGTTCTTACAGTTCAAGCAAATATTCAAATCTGTAACTGTATAGATGTTACTGAAAGTGTCAATGGCAAACTGTTCAGCACAAAATAGTCTTTAGAGTGGTGTCATTCATTAGATTTTAAGTTTTAAACTGCATTTTTAAAATCATCATAAACACAGTAAATAATAGTATTTTTGCAAATTTTGTAACCAACTTATGCTACATCAGTAACAGCTCAAGCTACACATACCGTCAGCAGCATTTTCCCATCCTGCTGTGAACAGTCATATGAAGCTGACCAGCTCTGTTTGTTTTGCTTGGTTATGGAGGTCCTTAGAAAATATTAAAATAATGGCAATATAAAACAGAATATGGGCAAGGCTTAATATCTCTATAGTGGCACTAGGCAGAGATCAATTATCAGTATGGATTTGCAGTTTTTAATGTAGATATGAACAGGCAATATTAGACATTTACAACCTCACAAGATTAATCTTCAAGAATTAACCAAGTGTTGCAAGCTCTATTTTACTAAAACGGTATAGTAAGCAATGATAAACCTGTTTAAATGTTTTATGTGAGATGTCTGTTACTGCACTGTTTAAATAAAACTTTGATTTTACAGCACTTTGTTATTTTTTTAAGCAGTTTTTACTCTTTTGGGAAGCCATTAGGGGTCATTTTACTGTGTGATGTTATAGGTATATCTGGAGGAGTTCTTCTTTTGGCTGCTGCTGTTAGGGGTCACCACAGCGGATCATCTGTTTCCATTTCTTCCTGTCCACTGCATCTTGCTCTGTCACACCAACCACCTGCATGTCCTCTCTCACCACATCCATAAACCTTATCTTAGGCCTTCCTCTTTTCCTGTTACCTGGCAGCTTCATCCTTAGCATCTTTTTCCCAATATACTCTGCATCCCTCCTCAGCACATGTCAAAACCAATGTAATCTTGCCTCTCTGGCTTTGTCTCCAAACCTTCCCAACCTGAGCTGACCTTCTAATATACTTATTCCTAATCATGTCCAGCCTCGTCACACCCAGTGCAAATCTTAGCATCTTTAACTCCGCCACGTCCAGCTCTGACTTCTGCCTTTTTGTCAATGCCACTCTCCAACCAATATAACATAGCTGGTCTCACTACCCTCTTGTAGACCTTCCCTTTGACTCTTACTGGTACTCGTCTGTCTCAAATCATTCCTGACACTCTTCTTCACCCACTCCATCCTGCCTGTACTCTCTTCTTCACCTCTCTTCCACACTCACAATTACTCTGAACTGTTGATCCCAAGTATTTAAACTCATCCACCTTCGCCACCTCTACTCCTTGCATCCTCACCATTCCTCTATCCTCCCTCTCATTCACACACATATATTCTGTCTTAGTCCTGCTGACCTTCATTCCTCTTCTCTCTGGAGCATATCTCCACCTCTCCAGGGTCTCCTCCACCTGTTCCCTACTCTTACTACAGATCACAATGTCATCTGCAAACATCATAGTCCACAGGGACTCCTGTCTGATCTTGTCTGTCAACCTGTCCACCACCATTGCAAATAAGAAAGGGCTCAGAGCTGATCCTTGATGTAATCCCACCTCCACCTTAAACGCATCCGTCACTCCCACCACAGACCTCACTGCTGTCACACTACCCTTGTACATATCCTGTACCACTCTTACATACTTCTCTGACACTCCCGACTTCCTCATACAATACCACAACTCCTCTCTAGGCACCCTGTCATATGCTTTCTCTAAGTCCACAAAGACACAATGCATCTCCTTCTGACCTTCTCTGTACTTCTCCATCAACATTCTCAGAGTAAACATCACATCTGTAGTGCTCTTTCCTGGCATGAAACCATACTGCTGATCACTAATCATCACCTCCCTTCTTAACCTAGCTTCCACTAGTCTTTCCCAAAACTTCATGCTGTGACTGATCAATTTAATCCCTCTGTAGTTACTACAGCTCTGCACATCACCTTTATTCTTAAAAATCAGTACCAAAACACTTTTTCTCTATTCCTCAGGCATCCTCTCACTTTCCAAGATTTCATTAAACAATATAGTTAAAAACTCCACTGCCATTTCACCTAAACATCTCCATGCTTCCACAGGTGTGTCATCTGGGCCAACAGCCTTTCCACTCTTCATCTTCTTCATAGCTATCCTTACTTCCTACTTGCTAATCCACTGCACTTCATGATTCACTATCCGCACATCATCCAACCTTCTCTCCCTCTCATTCTCTTCATTCATCAGCCCCTCAAAGTACTCTTTCCATCTGCTCAACACACTTTCCTCCCTTGTGAGTACGTTTCCCCCATTATCCTTTATCACCCTTACCTGCTGCACATCTTTACTAGCTCGGTCCCTCTGCCTAGCCAATCTGTACAAGTCCTTTTCTCCCTCCTTAGTGTCCAACCTTTCATACAACTTTTCATACACCTTATCCTTAGCCTTCGCCATCTCTCTCTTTGCCATGCACCTCATCTCCTTATACTCCTGTCTACTTTCTTCATCTCTCGGACAATCCCACTTCTTCTTTGCCATCCTCTTTCTCTGTATACTCTACTGTACTTCTTCATTCCACCACCAGGTCTCCTTGTCCTCCTTCCTCCTTCCAGATGTCACACCAAGCACCTTTCTAGCCATCTCCCTTACTAGCTCTGCTGTAGTTACCCAGCTATTCGGTAACTCTGCACTGCCACCCAGTGCCTCTCTTAACTCTTCCCTGAACTCCACCTCACAATTACCCTTTGTCAGTTTCCACCATTTGATCCTTGGTGCTGCCCTCACACACCTCCTCCGCTTCTTGATCACCAATATCATCCTACAAACCACCATCCTATGCTGCCTAACTACACTTTCCCCGGTCACCACTTTACAGTCTCCAATCTCCTTCAGACTGGCCCTCCTACATAAGATATAATCCACCTGTGTGCATTTTCCTCCACTCTTGTATGTCACCCTATGCTCCTCCCTCTTGTTAAAATACATATTCACCACAGCCATGTCCATCCTTTTCGCAAAATCCACTACCATCTGACCTTCTGAATTCCTTTGCTTAACACCATACCTACTCATCACTTCCTCATCCCCTCTGTTCCCTTCACCAACATACCCATTGAAATTTGCTCCAATCACCACTCTCTCACCCTTGGGTACAGTCATCACCACTTCATCCAACTCACTTCAAAATTTTTTTTTCTCATCCATCTTGCACCCAACTTGTGGAGCATATGCACTAACAACATTCATCATTACACCATCAATTACCAGCTTCATAAACATCACTCTATCCAACACTCTTTTCACCTGCAAAACACTCTTAGCATACTGTTTCTTCTGGATAACCCCTACGCCATTTCTCCTCCCATCCACACCATGATAAAACAATTTGAACCCACCTCCGATACACCTAGTCTTGCTCCCCTTCCATCTGGTCTCTTGCACACACAATATACCATCCTTCCATCTGTCCATCATATCAGCTTAAACAGTAAATAGTTACTGGGGCCGGAATTAAGGGTCCTTGCAAGGTGACCTCTTTAGTTCTATTGCTGGTTTTCACTCACAAGACTAATGTTTGTTCCTGCTCTGATCCTTGTAACTTTGATTCACTTGTCAGCTTTCCCACTGAAGCTCCAGTAGCCCAAGAATGACCAGAAAGTATAAGGAATACTCTCAGTAAAAAGTTACATTAAAAAAATTAAACACATTAAAATTAAATGCAATCATCTGCCAAATACTCAATTCATCTAATATTATAGCATAGAATTTAAACCCGCATTGTTCATATGGTAGTGATAAGTTATCTGATAACAGTGTTTTATTTAGCATTAAACAGTTTACTGACATCTAGCAAGGTGTCCTCTTTAGTTATGCTGTTGGTACTCCCCAGCCTTGGCTGCTACCTGTACAGTAGCATGCTGGGTAATAACCAGGTGACCCTTGGTTCAGGTTGATACTCTTACTGAAACCTAAATAGCCCAGGAAGCACTTATAATGTAAGGAGCAATCCTACCTACCAACATGTAGACATTGGAGACCAACACTGTTAAGTGTGTTTCTTTAAAGAGCATGACTGGGTCTTTGAAAAGGTCAAAACAAGCTTTTGTTGTCAAAGTATGGTATGGGTTAAATTAGCTGGTGCACAAAAATTGTAAATATTGTAACTGCTGTCTTAATGTAACTAAAATATGTAGAAATTGTATGTGTAAAACTTATGATTCTTATGACAAATGAATTGTACTACAGTTTTTTCCTATTGAAGTCTTAACAAATTAATTAAAAAAGATTAAAGCTTTATGCAGTAAATGTTAAATCTGACACCCCCAGATATAACAGAAAGTCAAAGTTAGTCGAACATTATCAAGCTGTGACTTTAACAAGAAGATGAAGTGTCACCCTTGCCAACAAAATTAGGTAGGAAAAATAAAAGGTATGTTAAATCTGAAAGTTCCTTTGAGCCATTATTAGTTACTGTATGTCAGATAACGCGTGAATTGCAGTAACAGATAATTGAAGTATTAGTTATTGTATGTCAGATAACGCGTGAATTGCAGTAACAGATAATTGAAGTATTAGTTACTGTATGTCAGATAACGCGTGAATTGCAGTAACAGATAATTGAAGTACATAAGCCATTATTAGTTACTGTATGTCAGATAACGCGTGAATTGCAGTAACAGATAATTGAAGTACATGAGCCATTATTAGTTACTGTATGTCAGATAACGCGTGAATTGCAGTAACAGATAATTGAAGTATTAGTTACTGTATGTCAGATAACGCGTGAATTGCAGTAACAGATAATTGAAGTATTAGTTATTGTATGTCAGATAACGCGTGAATTGCAGTAACAGATAATTGAAGTATTAGTTATTGTATGTCAGATAACGCGTGAATTGCAGTAACAGATAATTGAAGTACATGAGCCATTATTAGTTACTGTATGTCAGATAACGCGTGAATTGCAGTAACAGATAATTGAAGTACATTATTTTAATCTTAAACCTACATCTTTGAAAAGACATATAGAAATGAGTAAGAATTTACATGAGCAAGTGCTGGAGACATGCAAAAGGAAAAGGAAAATATCCATGTTAACGATTCTTCTGCTTTTGAGTAAAAAATACCGTTGTCAGAGATATAATGAATGGTTAATATCACTAACTGTAGGTCCAGCAACAGTACAAATGTCACCATTGCTATCACATCAGCTGCACTAACAACAAACATTCAGATATTAAAACTATTTACTGACACATTTAGAAAACCAATAGTATTAGCTTGCTTGATAAATATATCACCATGTTTTCCTCTTTGTCACACACTTTTTCATTTTTTCCATTTTATTTTGGCTATTGATGCATAATTGTGTCTTATTAGAGACTATATGATTTCAGTCTATGATAATGTTAGGTCATAAATTGTTTTATATGTTGTTTGTTACTGATTGTATTTAATAAAAAGAAATCTGAAAAACATGGGGTCCTTTTCTTTCCTATTGCATATGACCATGTAGCTAGTTGTTGGACCCAAATTATTGTAACTTCACTCACTTATATATTCTTGAGTTTATCTAAGATTACTTCATGGGATATAATGCTGAATGCTTTAGCCAGATTACTAAACTGCATGGATAGGAAGACTTTCATCCAGGGAGGTGGTCGTACTTTTGAAATATATCCCAGATTAAGTATACAAGATACCCCTTTGACAAAACTGCACAAGATTAAATGATGGAGAAGGCGGTTTGAAGTGTATGAATAAATAACTTTTATGATGATTCTCTCCATTAGCTCCTACAAAATGCTGATGAGGCTGATTAGTCTGCAATTACTGGGGTGGGGTCCTGCGAAAGGGCATCACTTGTGGACTGGGACTACAAAAGCCTGCCTCCAGATATCAATGACGTAACCAGTTTAAATGCTCTACTAACAGTGTGCAATAAGCTTGTTTTTAAATGCACAAATAAGATGACAAGTATTTCTGCCATTACAGATTATTGAGGTCAGAGATGACCGTTCCAGATGCAATTTTGTGTGGAACTGATTATGCTGCAGAGAGGAGGGGTTGGTAGTTTCTCTTTTGTGCCATGAAATTTGCTTCACATCTGCATATTACTTTGTTAGCTATATTTGCTAGATTTTACAGTTATACAGTTTCATTTTAGCGCACCACATTCTGGTTTCTTTTTTCTAATTGTTATCATTTTATACATTTTTAACCAGAGAAACAGAACAACACACATTGCACCTCTACAGTGTAGATTGAAAAACTAAACAGGAACACAAATCACTCACAAAAAATCCAAAGGCTAAAGTTTGAACTTTTTAAAAGTTGAATGCTGTCTGGTTAAGTGATTTGCTCAGATTCACAAACGGAGGTGATAGGAATCAAATCCTGTACCCTAGATTACAGGAAGCATCTCATTAGCAGTTTAAAGCCTTAAACCTTTAAAGTAGCTGCCAGACAAAGTTTCTCCCCCTTCACTTATTGGAAGTGTTTGCAGGAGTTATTTATTTATTATTACTTATGATTATTGTCATGAAAGGAGATATTGCTAGCATAGCTGGCTGGAATTTTGTAAATAATTATATGTCATTTGTGAATATCATCATGATTTATATAGAAGTCACCTACAGATACAACATGTCCATAGCCCCACACTATATTATACTAATACCATCCACTCCTCACTCTCCTACCTTGCCATCTCCTCCCAACTCTACAATCACACTATTGCGTGCTTCCTCTTCAAACATGTCGTTGTCAGCAATACCACTAACCACTTCCGCAAACACCTTCACATACTTTCCAAATTGTCACATAAACATGCATGTATATTATCACAGATTCTCCGTAGTGGTGATATACACCCCAGTCCTGGGCCACATACTGCACAACATACCATCATGGCTACCATTTCACCCCTTCCTCACATTAAAACTACAGACCTTCTTATTCTTAACATGAACCTTAGAAGCTGAGTTAACAAAATTACAGACTTTCATGCAGTTATTGCACAATACTCACCATTCTTATAGCAACAGAAACTTGGCTAAAACCCCATATAAGAGACCTAGACATACTCCCACAAGGTTATAGCATACGCAGGTTATCCAGGATCAGGAAGAAGGGTGATGGGTTGCAATCTTCTTCAAAGATAACCTATGCATAGACTACCTACCCATCAAATACCCTTAAGATAACAACTTTGAAGTCCTAGTAACATGGCTCAGAATCAATGCAAAGAAGAATATTACCATAATAGCCACTTAGATACTTCCCAACAATACTCCCACTGCCATTGAGGAGCTCATAGCCTGGACAGCCTCAACCTACACCCACAAAACTATTATTACAGGCGACATCAACTTAGACTGGAACACTTGCACTGGTGATAACCCCTCTACCTTCATAAATCGACATGGTTTCTCCCAAACAATCCAGTTTCCCACTCGAATAGATAAACATAGCAAAAGTGAATCCATCTTAGACTGGTCACTTATTAACAGTACCACCCACAACTATCTCTCCAGATGCCTTCCAAATAATTTAAGTGAAGACCTACCTACTTAATCAGTCATCAGCTCAACCCACCCAGAGCCATAGTTTACAAAATCGTATGAAATACCAAAAACTTCTCCAACGAAACATTCATAGACATCCTCAGTAAATTCAACTGGGCACCACTCCATCATCTCCAACTTGACCAGGCCATAATGCACTTCAATGACATGTTTCTAGCTATTCTAAATAGCTTAGCACCAACTTGTACATGTAATCTTAAAAATAAGAGCTTGCCCAGGATAGCAAAAGAAACCATTAGACGCCAAAAACTAAGGGACAAAACCTGGTTTCAATACCAGAAAACAAAAGACAATAAAAATCTGCTAGCATACCAGCAGCTCCCCAATCAAAAAAAAAAAAAAAAAAACTCAAACTAGACAAAAAAACATATACAACTATGCAAAACAAATATGTAAACAATCCCAAAAAGTTCTGGCAAGTGAATAACTTACTCCTCCACCCAGGTAAAGCTACAACCGCAGAACCACCAACCAATAACCAAAGTGTGAGTATTGCCTCACAAATCAACACCTACTTTATAAACACCATCCTCTCCTTAGTTACAGGGAACAATTCCACACCACCATCTCTTCCACCTAATGTGGAAACTAACAAATCTTTTGACCTCAAACCTGTCCCAAGTAATACCATAAGAACAATGCTGAAAAAACTAAAACCTTCTTCCTTAGCAGCTAACCAACTCCCTAAAGAGTGCCTCAAACTTTCAGCTGATGCCATAGCTCTGCTTCTCTCCATTCTGGTAAATAGGTCTGTAACAGAACAATATGTCCCAAAATTACAGAGATTTTGCTATATCAACCCTATACATAAAGGAGGAACATCAACAGAATTAAACAATTACATACCCATAGCCATCCTTTCCCCCTGTGTCAAAATTCTGGAAAAATGTATCCACACTCAATTACTACAGTACCTGTTATCTCACAACCTTATCTGTCCCTCCCAACATGGTTTCAGACAAAAACACAGCATCACCACAGCCCTAATTAATTTCTCTAACACCATCAACCAACTAAGAAATTCAAACTAGCAAGTAGCATCAATCTTCTTAGACATGTCAAAAGCGTTTGACACTGTCTCCCATCAGAAACTGTTAGTACTCTTGCCTCACTAATCTTATCAAAGACTTCCCTGTCCTGGTTCCTAAGCTATCTTTCTGACAGACAGCAAGCAATATGATGGAAATTCAAACTCTCACCACTTCTGCCTGTCTTGGTTGGAGTCCCCCAAGGGTCCATACTAGGACCCCTTCTTTCACTATCTTGTCTAATGATCTAGCCTCATCCACAACACATGCTAAAGTAGTTCAGTATGCGGATGATTCAACTTTAATCTGCTCAGCAGATACCTTACCAGACATCCAAATAGTAGCCCAACAAGCTTTTAATGATATAGAAACATATCTAAGTAAATCACAACTAATCCTCAACCCCAAAAAGACACATTTAATGCTATTTACCAGTAGCAAACAATCACTGACCACCCCTCCTTTCACCATTCTCTCAGCAAACAACACAGTCATCCAACCAGTTGAGCATGCAAAACTCCTTGGTGTGACAAATCGACAGCAAACTCAGATCTGACCAATACATAGCCATCACAATTAAGAATGTTCACATCAAACTTGGCTCACTGTACAGAAGCAAACCATTCCTCACTGACAATACCAGACTAGACATATCCAAAACCTTCCTCCTCTCTACAGTCCTATATGCTTTCTCCCTCTTTGCCAACTTAAAATAAATCAGACTTAACCAAATTGTAAACTTGCTACAGCAAAATAGCCAACTTCGCAGCCAACCTTCCCCACCAAACCCACCATTGTATTGCTCTACATAAATTAAATTGGCTCAAGCTACCTAACCTTCTTCATCTCTACCAACTTAAATTCACACATAATATCATCTTCCATCCTGACAGTTGCCCATCCCTCAAGGAACTTGTTGTTCCCTACTCATGCCCATGAAGTCTAAGATCTGCAGACAGAAACTTTCTCACAGTAAACAAAGCTAACAGCACTCATGGTAAAGCCCTATTCTCAAATCAAATAGCCAAATTATGACACTCTGTACCCCACACCCTCCAAAACACACCTGGATCTACCAGTTTCAGACAACTAATATTTGAACATCTATCCAAGAACTGGCATTGCTCCTGCACCAAACCTGACTGACAAGATATATATAACTCTCTCAACACACTGTCCACTCCTTACCTCATTTTCTCCCTCTGGTCAGTGTTTTATAACTACTCAAAAATATATATGAAGGAAATCTCATGTGTTCATAACTATTATTTAATATGTAAACAGTACTAACTTTATTTTTCTCACAGTGATCTTCACTGAAATGCTTGTGTTTTTCTTTTTGAAGTTGTATTTACTAGAAAACTGTATTGAATACTACTTTGTATAGACTAACTAGATGATGTGTATTCTGCATCTTACTATATGTATACTATTGTACTATCTAATTATGATATATTGCTTATATTTCTGTGGCGCTTTTCTCCCCTGGCCTCTGCTGAAAATGGGCTTTTGGCCCAGTTGGGGTTTCCCGGTAAACAAATGTAAATAAATAAATAAATAAATAAAGGGAGATACTGCCAGCACAGTTATCTGGAATTTTGTAAATAATTATATGTCATTTGTGAATAATAACATGATTCATATAAGATGCTTGTATTACAAATGTGTTAGAACTGTATGTCATGTGTGACACCCATACACTGGCTCAGTAATCAAGGAGCCTCAATTCTCACCACTAGCACCAGTGAGTGGCGTGCACATTGGGGAGATAACAAGTACACACACAGTAAAGTACAATTTTCCTTAAGAGCACACAGAGGTCACAGTCAGTCTGCAGCTGGTTTCTCCCTTTCTCTCCACATCCCCCATAAGACTCCCCACTGGCACAGCAATAGGGTACAGATCTCAGCCTAGAGGTCAAGCCAAAACCTCCAGCACCGTCTCTGTCCAACCAGTGCTTCGCATCCCTGTCCAAGTAGCTGAACACACATACTTTAAGATTTGATTTAGATACAGACACACAGATACACCTGGGGAAGGCTGGCACAGGTTTTCCAGCTATGCCCCCTTTCTGCCCAGACTATAAGGTAGTACTGACTACCACCAACCACTACTATCAGCTGCTATAAGGTTTTTTTCCAAAGGGTGACCAATTTCACTCTGTAATATTACTGTTATCCAAATAGTAAGTGTGACAAACAGAAAGACTGTTGGAGTGGCTTGGACAGTATCACCAAATACATGCAAGTACTCCAGAGTTTAAATTATCTCTACCCAAAACAGCCACAGTTGAAAAGATTACAAATATTTAATAACAAATAATAAAAAAACACAAGACAAATCTCATTAGTTCAACACAGTGCTAATCAAGAGTTCAGAAATCCCAGGAAACTTTAAAACAATATTGTAGGATAGTTGGACATAAATATAGAAAACAGCTAGACTAAACTGGCTAAATTCCTATCTAACACTAAGAGAAATCACTGTTCTAAATATTACTTACATACAGAGCAAGCAAGTGCTGGTGAGTGGATGTTCTTACTAGATCCCAGACAAGATACAAAATGCTCAATCTTTCTCTATGAGAATGTCTTAAATTGATAATACACAGTACTGATGAGTCATTTCACATTACATCATTTTTATCACTTCTCCTTTAGTTTCCAGGCTAACAGAAACTCAAAATTTACATTTCTTTGTAAGCTGCACCTGGTCAGGAAGCCACAGCAATAAAATACACTTTTACATGTAAAATCCAGTAATTATCTCTGTCTTAAACAATAGAAAGAATTTGCTAGCCCAGACATCCTGTCTCCAAGCTTGAGATCAAACACAGTGGTAATTCTTTACTTAACAACTTTCTTCCAGCAGGGTGCACTGTGCTTACATTTTTGAAGTTCAGCATATAACACAGTTTTCTTATATTTAGTTTTCTTACATTTGTAAAAACAAGACTGTGGATTATATTAATATTTACAATGACATAGACTTACCTATAAAATCCTATCTAGTTAGGCTGGCAGCCTTCACATCATGTATATCTCAAACTAGGTTTGTACACACATGTGTTGAAAGATATTTTATAAAGTGCTTGTGCTTAAAATGTAACCACGGTGTGTCCTACTGGAAAAGAACAGAAATGTAAATGCACTTTTGAAACTGTTTAAATGTATATCTTAACAGTGGAAACTGAAATACATGAGGTTTACTTTAGAAAAATAACTGAAATTAAATTACTTTATGGCCAGGACATAAAAAGATGTTATTTTCAGTTTCAAGGCAGCAATGAGACACAATGTCTGTACTAGGGAGTTTTCCACATTGTCTTGGAAGTGTTTTATTATTGTATGACTTCCACCATTTATCTAAGATCTAATGTCTATATATTTTCGCAGATAGATGCTAAATACTACCAGCTGCCATGAGTGGTTGTTTTTTGGGCCTGTGACAGAGTTAGATGACAAGCAATTATGTCATTCTGCAAGTTATATGAGCAGTAATACTTGAGATATTAATTTGAGAACTCTCTGAGAAAGGCTGCATTCTGCATTCAGTCTTGAACCTGACAAAAAGACCCATTCACCACACATCTGCCTTGCTCTATAATGAGTAAGTTAACTAGGGTATAGTAATTCTCTCAGATACAGTCAGGAATATAGCAAAGCTTAATTTAGATGTTTTTCTTTATTTATTTGAGACTGTCCTGCTATATTGTTTTAAATGTTTTCTGTGATTTTGAACTTTGATGTCACTGTAAATATATACTGAGTATTTTCCTGTTCTTTTATTATTTATTATTAAATATATTTAAACCTTTCTTTGTGACTGATCTTTGTGAGCCACATTTAAGTTTTGAGAGTACTTGCATATTTATTTGGTGACACTGTGGGCCACTCCTAATAGCCTTGCCTTGGTCAAATTACCATTTTTATTAATAGTAACATTGCACAGTAAGATTGGACACCCTTTGTTAAAGGCCTTAAAGTAGCTGATAAGGGGTTCTGGTGGCAGTGATAACCACCTTACAGTTTGGGCAGAAGGGGGCACAGCTAGTAAACCTATGCCAGCCATTCCCAGGGGTGTGTGTGTGTGTGTGTGTGTGTGTGTGTGTGTGTGTGTGTGTGTGTGTGTGTGTGTGCTCAAAACAAATCTCCAACAGTGTGTGTGAAAGGTACTTAGGCAGAGACACAAAGCACTGGTTAGACAGAGAAAGTGTTGGAGGATTGGGCTTGGAACCCTGGCTAAGGACTCATCTCTATAGCTTTGCCAGTGGGGAGTCTTATTGGGGATCTTGAGAAAGAGGGAGAAAACATCCCCAGACTGATTGTGGTCTCTGTGTGCTCTTAAGGGAAATTGCACTTGATGCAATGAGCTGCATCTGGAAATATTGTGTGTATAACTTGTCATCCTCCCAGTGTAGATCCCTGTGGTGAGGATTGAGGCTCCTTGATTAGTGATCCAGTGGTGGGGTGTCACATTTATTACTATTATTATTATTATTATTATATCTTGATCCACCCCTCTTAATTTTTTTGAATCTTTGCTATAAAAATTCATAAAGACATCTTATTCTTCAAAAAAAATACAGGTCATTCCAAATCATCTTACTCTATTCAATTTCTTGCTCAACAATGTCAATATTTTAAAAATCATAACTGATTTAGAGTCTTCATCCTCAATTAGTTTTGATTTTATGCTTGATTTTTGAGGTAGCAGGTTAAGAGAGTTGTCATGTTTGCTTTCCAGGTACCAGTTCTAGAACTGCAAACACACAAACTAGCAGTAAATCAATAAAACATGGTCCTTATTTTTTTCACCATAAGAGCAAAGATACTGAGATGCACTTAAAATCCAAAAGTCTAAGTCAATGTCATGAATTTCCAAGTGTATCAATTTGTCCTGCTATTCTTCTTGCTCCCTTTCACAACCAGCACTTTCTGGTTCTACACAAATGTCCACTGAAATAAGTGCTAGCTTTAAATTTTTCAAAAAGCAACAGAACATCAGCACCAGTTAAACAATTCCATCAAATTATTAACTGTTTAATCATTGGGGAGGGGAAAATCTCAACTTCAGAGTTAAACATTACTTTCAACTCTCCAGAATTTTGCAGACTGTTCCTTATTTTGCCTCATATTTTTGGCCTTTCTCTCATAAAATGTTTGATTTTCTGGTAATCCACTGAAGATTATAGTTCGTCAATAATGTCAAACATTTAGAATTGCATACCTCTTACTGTATAGACAATGCATGTTGATGCAAAGCTTGTTGCTCTATTAACTTTTTAAGTTAATTAGAATAATTTTTGAAAATCGTCTCTGATTTTGGGCCTCCCCTATTGTTTTGCCTATGTCCAGAGTTCTTGAGTAAATAAGTTGAGAGATATGAGTTAAACATAGCTCTCAACTTGTTACCTCAACAATAAGTCACAAAACAAGGACACTCAAGAATAAAGGACTTAAGTCTGACTGTCACTATTCAGTTAGAAAGGTGATAGAGTAATTATAATTCACTTTTCTGAAGAATAAGAAGTCTAACTGCAATGTGTGGCACTATCTGCTTACTATTATGATCAAAGTTCTATCACATAATCAGACTTTATAGACAGGGCAGAACAAAAACGTGAGCCTCTCCAAAAGGTCATACAGATAAAATGCAAACAGAACTATTTGGTTAATGCTACAGCATCACTGACTTCAATAAAACATTACAAATACAGGAATTATATCTCTTACAGAAAGAATTCTGACGAAACAAAAACCTTGGGTGGAAGGCCCCAAATCAGGGACAACTTTTAAATAATGGTCCTATTAAGAGTTGACAGAATACCCAGTTTAGCATTACTATGCATTTTGTGAAGGATAAGATGTCTGAAACTGAAACGTTTGTCATAGTTTACGGACTTCAATTCTCAATGATTTGTCAGAAAAAACACACATTTTATGTAGAAAAGACCAGTAATATGATGTAAAAATATGGATATTCTTCAAAATGTTGGACAGTTGAGAGCATACCACTCAAATGTCCCTGATTTTGAGGAACAGCTCTGATTTCTGACTCAAATTTTACCTCTGTCCCCAGTAATCCTCCTAAAACTTGTGACTTTCGGAGAAAAGGTGGTGAATTACACTTAATAAATAATGACAATTAGAGTTATAGACTTCTTTTACTTCAGAAACTATATATTAATTTACACTCTTATTCTGTCAGTGTCTCAAGTTAGTAGTAACATTTAAAAGTTAGTTTTAAAAGTGTCCCTGATTATTTGTGGATTTGTCCCTGAAGCATACCTCTCAATTGTCCAGACTTTTACAGAATGCCCAGATTTTTGCCTCATGACTTTGGTCTATTAGCGTATAAGACCAATATTTATAATTTGCCCCTAATTTGGGGGTTTTGCCTCCCCACTGTTGTTTGTTTTGTCCAGATTGTTTTTTTTTTTTTTTTTTTTGTGCTAAGAGGTTGAGCTATGCCCTGAAGCTGTTGAGATTTGTCCCTAATTGGTTGAGAATATGCGGATATATACTGGCAATTCGACCAAGCAACTCAAGAAGCGCTGTGGAGATAGGGTTGAATGCATGAATATCTTGTTCTTAGCTCAAGTTTACTGTAATACTATACAAGTGTAAATAAAGAAACCTAAGAAAATTCTTCCCAACCTTCTCCGTCAAATAATATTAATAGACCCGTGTCTCTGATATACGCATGCGCTCCACGCCAACTTCGCACTGTGCATGTGCGAGTTTTTTTAGAACACCACCGCAAGGCGTGTTTCGTACGGTTCCCAGGAGTTGAACGCCTGTGTTGTTTTGGGACTATTAAGCTCCGTACGATATTGCTGTCAGCTGTTCTGTTAAATTGCATTAGACTAAGTACACTCACTATAATGCCAAGGAATTTGCTGTATTGACTCCGGATGTGGATGTTGCCTGCTCCCATTTTAATACTATTAATTCGGAACTGCCCTTGCCTGGGTAAGCTGCACAAGTGCTTATAATACTGATTTCATGACCAGCAGTAGAAAAGTGGCATGTTGATTTCTGCTGTCAAAAGTTTGGCACTTAGGCGCCTACATTGCTTGTGAAACGCAACTTTAGCCTTTTAAGTAATTATTTGTGGTACCTCGATGGTGTAATTTAGTGTATTTGTAAGTTTCTTGATGTTTTGGTATGCTACCATCTATAGATCTGTACGGATCCCTGATAGCATAATTGAATTCTTGTCACTGTTGTCCCCCAGAGACACATCGGACAGTATGTACCAAGCAAATATGATTTATTTTCTTATTTTTCTGCGGTAGTGTGTTCACTGTTTAGGTAGGCAGAATGCTGCATTTCCGAGATTTGCCAGAGTTTATGGACCCACTTGATAGTCTCCACCGTTTACCTGTCGAGCTGAGAAAGCAAATGTACACCGCGGGGAAACCACCATGCTGATCTTAATCTGTTTTATAACTTTTCGAAAAACATTGTAGAAAGCCGATAACTGTAACAGTTTAGTTGAAACAGCTGGTAATATATAGTAACGAAACTTGATTTTGGCAGCGATGTGATTACATTCATTAATCAAGGGTAAGGGCCGTTCTACACAGTCCTACATTTTATTTAAGAAATGGTCCAATGTAAACAAATTACTAACTTCGCGCCTCTCAACCTCTTAATGCAAAAAATCTACAAAGCTGGACAAAATGGGGGTACAAATAGGGACATGTTATAAATATTGCTCTTATAAACTTAGAAAGTTGCTAGAGTAACAGGATTTGTGTGAATATGCATTTTCTGACGGATTTGAAGTCTGAAACTCAAATGTATGTCATTATTTAGTGACTACAATCCTGAGATCAGCCCAGTGATTTGCCAGGAAAATACAGGAGGAGGCCAAAAATCTGCGCATTCTGCGCAAATCTGTACAGTTGAGAGGTATGCTTCGCAGATGCCCAGTGATTTAGTAAACTGCTGTTTGATAACTATTTTAAGTTAGAGATATGCCCGTGTTCTGTGTACAGTATTTACTTGGTTTTGTGTACTTTCTTGTCAGTTAAATTGCAGAACTGAGTAGTTATATCGGTTTTGTATTAGAACATTACCCCACCAGATGCGCAGTAGCAAGGACCGCCCAAACCCCGCCTAGCACTTTGCTCATGACGTTTATTTTGAAAACATGGGAAAACCATCCTCAGAAAATTGAGTATGCTAAACATAGGGTTGCCACTTTTCCAAATGGCCAAAGTGGGACATTTGTGCTACAAACATCAGATTTTGCAGGGCAAAACATACCCACCGCCAGTACAAAGGACAGAACTTCAGTTTTTTGCCTGAGTAAAAGTTTATTCTTGTAGCATTTTAGTTCCTTATTCTGTTTCTTATAACATTTAGGTTTTTCAGATGCAGAATAACTGTTTTATGCAACTATTACATAAAATATAGAAAATAATTTTGTCCTAAAATCTCAGGACATTTGCCATTTTCTCACAATTTTTTGCAGGACACAACTGTCCAAAGAGGGACTGTCCCTCGCAAAGTGGGACAGGTGGTAACCCTAGCTAAACATTGTAATTATTTCAATGCAAAGCCTTTCCTCCCTTATTTGCCGGTACCAGGATTTCCAATTTGTAGTGATCAAAAGCTTAATTAATGGACTGGGACACATTTATCATTGTATATGCGCTTAATTAAGTAAGCGTAGTGACTTCTAGGACCTTTTTCTTTACCTTCTAGAACTTGACCAGCATGCAGTGGCTTAGTAGGTAAGGAATATCCCAGGTCCTGGGGACAGTCGTGATTTCTGCTGGCTATTCTCCCATTTTTATGTGTGGGGGTTAGGGCTGTGGCTGTAAAAGATCTAGGAAGGGCTCCTTCACTTAGTGCTAACAAATAAATCTAAGATGTACTATGGGTAGCTGCTGTCTAGCATGAAAAAGTAATATTGTTTGAGTTAAATGAGGTATTAATTAAATAGATCATTTTCCCCATGCTGTTGCTGTTGTCAAAACGAACAGTGCCTTTCATGAAATCTAAGTCTATGTGAATATGTGGACCATATTGCTGTTCAATGTAATACACCCACTTCCATCTTTGCATACAGATATTCTCTATGCATCACCTTACCCACTTAGGTGTGTTACATCCAGTCACTGCAAGTTCCCAAGCTTTATGGATGTACATAGCAGCAATAGTGATTCTTTGGGCCCCGCGTTCTAAAAGTGGAGGCATTTTTCACTGTATGATCAAATCTTCTGAGTAATGACCAGCTTTTAGAGTGTTTCTTTCCATGTCAGCAGTTTAGCTTGTTTAACTTTGTACTGTTTGATTAATCCAGCCATAAGGACACTAGCCAGGCTAGTTGGGTAGCTTCCTTTACAAACATAAGGTATTCAGAAAAATATTCTTTCTTATGTTGTCCTTAGTCTTCTTATGCCACTTGCCTTCACTGATGATATGCAGTGCAGTTTTTTCCCCTTCCTTCTGTCATGCTTCGTGTTTTCCATGCTGTTGCTGCTGTCTTCAAATCTATGTCTTCTACTCGCCTATCTGACCCATAGTACGTTTCCTTGATCTTTACAAACAGCTGGTAGTCCAGTTCTTTATATTGTATCCAAGATGATGTAGGCAACTTTTTGTGTTTGAGATGTTTTACACGTGTGGAGTGCCTGCTTAATTTCAGTTGCGTATTTAGTACATTCTATAATGATTCCTGATTTTTCTGCCTATGATTTTGCGAACCTTATGATAGAGAATAGGAGTAGAAAAGTGGAAAAAGAGAACTCTTGTGTATATAGTCGAGTAAAGAGTCAAGTTAACGATATAGTGAGAAGAAGAAGATTGACCACGAGTTCGAAGTAAATAAAAGGTAGCTAACTGTCAAACATAAGAAATCACTTGATGTAAAAATTAGTATCAGCCATACCATGAAATCTGACAGCTTCATATCTTAACAATTCCTGTACATGTGGAATCATCTCTCCCTTAGTTAAATTCAGCCCATCATTCTATACATTGAAGAAATAAATGGATGACTGCATGGGCAGAGGTAGCTCCCAACATGAAATCTAGAGCATCAAGTTCCATAGTAGCCAGTGGGCCTTGAGCTTCTTCACTAAACCTGTGAATCTATTGATCAGTCATGGTTTGAGGTTTCTTTGTCAAAGCAAAAAATAAGAGTAGATTGGTCAATGTCTTAGGCACTTGGACTGTTTACAATGAATATTGACAGCGTAGAGGCTCATAAAAATTAGTAAAATTGAATTTATGAATTTTTTTTTAAATCTCATAACCAACACTAATAGTTTTGGTGGTGAGATTAACCACCTTCTACACCCAAGTCTCAAGCACAGCCATCCTCTTGTATTTGGTCATTCAACACAGCTCCTATATTCATGAGATGAGGCTATTTGTTTTTCTGAGGCACAATTTTTTGTATGGTAGGAAAGGCATACAGTATTTCTCTACGTAAGAAATTAAATGTTGTTAGATAAGCTTTCAAACTGTTGTGTAGCCTTCATCAGTCCTTATCTAAAGGTTTCCGTACATACATTATTTTATTTTACTGGTGGAAGTATAGTGTTGCCTTATTTTAATTTCCTTTGAGGTGTTACTTCCCCAGCTCCTGTTCATGGAGGTGGCAGATGACAAACTTGACCATACCTGTCAGGCTGCTTATCAGCAAGTTTCTTAAGGAATGTATCTTTTGCAAGGAGGGTGAAGGCAGTTGGTTTAATAGGGTCAGATATATTTTCAGGCAGCATTCTATCTCAGTATTAAAGCTGCTGGCCAAAATGCTTTTGCATGTAAAGTAGTCAGTTGGTGTCTTCCTTGGAACATTATGTACTTCTGTGAAACAGGATGTTTTTAGTAGTGGTCATTGTTTTGTAACTCTACTTTCTGCTGTAAACAGAATTTTCTCTACATGTATAACCTTCCTTAACATGTTGAGGAAATGTTTTTGATTCATTTGACTGTCTTCTGTTTTGTTAAACTTGTAATGTTAGTAGCATTTCAAGTTTTAGTTGTTGCAACCACGGGCGTTCTGCATGCCTCATTCAGTCCGTCACTGATCTGTTGCAGCTGTGCCGTTAGGATCTTTTACCTTAGTTTGCAGACATACAATTCACTTTTTCTTTCCGAAGCATAGCAAATCCTTTGGGAATTGGCTCCAAGTGGAGCTCTGTTAAGAGATCCATCTGCATAACATATTTAACGGGCCTTGTCCAGGAATTTATTTCTCTGTATTTTACTATGAACATTTTTAAACCCATAGAAACTCAATCATCTTGTTGAGAGATATTAATTTTTTTTGGCTAAGAAGACCTAAATCTCTAGTAGTCCTTTTTTTTTTCTCGTACATATTTTTGTACTGTTGCACTCAAGAATGATTTAAAGTCTTATGATGTAACATATCGCACATTACCACGTATTTTGCTAGATTTAGTACAATGAGCAGTCGTGTCTTTCCTTGGTTCTTTTAAATTGGTTGAAGTTTAACTGTGGCTACAGTGTACCCATCCACATCTCACAGTTTATGAACCCATGCAATAATATTATATCAAACTTTGTTCACTAAATAGTCAGACAGGTCTGCTTGTGGAATTCTTTATATCTGAATGTTCCTTGCATATGCAGTGTATTTAGAGGACAGAACCTTCAGCACTGTAGTTCTGTGGTGTAGGGTTTGTCCGTTTCTTCTTTTTCATTCCCTTATTCCTCTGTGTTGTGCTTAAAGTTAAAACAGCAGCATTTTGTGCAGCATTGGTTTGCTTGCTATTGCAAAGTATGGTGTGAAATTGGATGATCACATTTTTGAATCTCTTGCATTTCCATCTGTTACATACTGCTGTTGTATTTCATCATTGATTTTATTTCCATAATACCGTTACCCACTCTCCCTAAGACATCCATCTCCTTCTGTACTTTTCCTTAGATTACTCTTTGTTTTTATTTGTTGAGTAGTACATCCCAAACGCAGACTCCATTTACAGTGGAAGTACTGGGAGAAAAATCTCTAGACAAGACTTGTTGATTAAATGTAATTATTATTATTTTCACATACACACAACTCGGTATATTCCCAATAGTATAGAGATTCTTACTTTATACAGTGAGTTTTATGCAGTGGTAGCCTTTTTAAGTCAGTTTTGTAGTCCCCTCATTTTGCATTATGGTATTTGTAGTGGTGTGTCATGTTTCTGAGATTTGTGATTGTCGGAACTCTTAAGTTATCTGCACAGGTATTGCCATTCCTTTTTTAGAGGTAAAACAATGGACACAGCTTAAATTCCATAGAGTTTCAATAAACTAGATTCTCTCTGTGAAAAGTCTATAAGAGTGTTAAATTTAGAAAAAGTTTTAGTTCTTTATTAACCCTCAATTTTAAATGCTAATATCAAATGTAATATTAAAATGCTTGATTTATCCAATTTCCCTTTAATTGAAACACAATGATTAAAGACTTTCTCTTTGCCTCTCTACTTCAGTTGAACAAATTAGAGTTAACCTCAGTCTTCCCAAAGGATATATACCAGTGATAAGTAAATTATATATCTCCTTCAATCCAGATCCTTTTCTTTACTACAACCAAATGATAAGTTTGCATTTGACACTATATGTGGTCCTCTTAAGTTCACCCAAAGCCTTATAAGTTTAGAATCAAATTATAAATTTCTAGGTAAATATTTAATATTTTCTTAATGGATAGATTTTTATTTTGAGAGTTTTGCCAGTTTGAGTTAGACAAATGAAAAGAATATACCCCTTAAAAAGTCATTTTCTATACTTTTATCAGCAATACTTGTATAACACCTTATATTATGGCAGAAATTTACCCTGCTAAGTTTCATGTCTAGCCTTCAAGCCAAAAAATGCGAACTTGTTTCATATAACATGGAATTGTGAATTTTGAAGTCATTTGTGGCTTAACTTAATCTGTAAACTAGCTAATTGTGGTTTTCAATGTATTCCCACATCATGTAAATTAGCTATTTACACATTCTAACTGTTAAGATTTACTCCATTAAGTTGACATTTTAACATCTATCTTTATGTTGCTAAAATTTTATCTCTCTAAAAATGGTAAGAATTCATATCTCTTTAACTGGAGTTATTTCACTGAAATGACTATCCATTATTTCAAAAGATTCAAATTTCTGGCTTCTAATTCATTATGAAGGAACCCTTGGTTATTGATCTCAAAACACATTTCAGATTTCTTAACTTAATAAGATTAATTTTCATTGTGGGAGAGCACACCGTGTTCTTTAATTTTTATACCACTTCCATTATTCCTTAGTGCAAATTAAGTAATTTCAGTCATTCTTTTTTATTTCTCAGCCACTTGTGTATGTTTGTTCTGCCAGCCTGTTGAATTTAATCAGTTACCTGGAGTTGTATGTATTGTATATAGTTATAGGTTTAACTGTTTGTCAGTTAAACTTTGGTTATTTATGTCTTCTCTTTGTTATGGTTCAGTACTTTTTGTATTCTTTGTTACATTATTATGAATTAAAAAAAAAATCTCTGCACAGGGCTTTGTCACTGTATGTTTTGTCTACTAGAATAATTTTCCCTTCCATCTTCTAAAAGAGTGACTGTGTCCTCTGATAATGAGGAAGGCAGGTATATGTGTTTATTTATCCAACAGTTGTAAACATTTACCCATACTGTAAACTATTTATTGAGTGACAGCTGGACTCTGTAAACTTTTGCTTATGTATAATCGGAACAAAACAAGATTGGCTCTGTGATATTCATAGTGTTGAATGATGAGTTTGTAAATTCACAATACTAGTTTATAATTTAGTAGCAAATTTGTTATCACCAGGTTTGGTGGTGTACTTGGTAAATGCAAGTAAAACTGGAAAGCATGTTCAGTACCAGTGGTATAGGGATATATGATATATTTTGAAGAGGAAGCAGTGTAAATATAGTGTAGCTGGTTAATTACAAGAACCAGTCCAACAAAGTAGGGCAGAACCACATTGGCTCAAGTAATATCTAGTAACTTTTTATAGAATTTGGTAGAGGAAGGAAATGTGTATGAGAAAGGAAGGTAGGGAATGTTAAAGAAAAGTACGATGGGAGGAGGATAGAAACATTTATTACAAGGGAATTATGGTAACCATTAGAAAAAGAGGTTGGATAGGGAGAGTGAGATGTTTGGGAGGGAGTATATATAGGAAAATGGTCAGGGTAATACAATAAGGATAGTGGTTCACAAAGTTAAGGCCAGCTTTCCTGTGGAGGCCCAGGTTAAGCCTTAAGTGTTCAAAAGTTACTAAATAAAACTAATACACAACACACTGTAAAAAATAAAAAATGAAGTCTCAGTTACCAGAGGTGTAGTAAAGAAAAACAAACTTTAATCTACTAAGTGATTTATAGGTTCATAGGTAAGTACTAGGCTATCTGCCCGAGGGCATCTATAAGCCTAGCCAGAATGTGCTGGCTTTTGCTACCCCCTTAGATTAGTTCTCTGTGCCTTGGTCCAGCAGAGCCATTAGTTCCCTGTACCTCTGTCCAGCAGAGCCACTGCACTGATCCCTGGGGTAAATTTTCTGTTTTCCATCCACTCGTCAAGGATTCTCTTGCAGTGTTAGTAAACGGCTCTGCCTAATGTAGATTGGAATCCTGTTCTAAAGCATGGGAAGTCTCTGGGACAGGAATCTATCCCTCCAGCATGTCCTATTTATCATTGTGGTGAGGTTTAGATCCCTAGAGTGTGTGGCTCTCAGGGATTTGTTTTTTTTTTTTTTTTTAGGTGGAGCATGTCCATCAATTGTGGGTTGGACATGGCCTTGTATGTCGGGCAGAGATCACCTCTGAGTAAGCGGTATGCAACTGAGTACAGCTGGAGTTTCTTCAGTCGGGCTGCACAGGGCATATGTTTGAGGCGAGTAATCCTCTTGGTGAGGTACTTCTATGGTCTTTCCAGCTGTTGCAGGTGTCTTGTAAGGTACATCCCAAATGGGGCATTGTACTCTATGATGGGTCTGATGAGTAGAAGGGCACAATAACCTCTTTTGTTCTAAATGCGAACTCTTTTGTGATTAGGTGGGCCACATAGAAGGATTTTCTAACCACCTTGGCAATGTGATTATCAAAGGAGGGATTACTGTCTACTTGGGTCCCCAGATCCCGTATTACATTTTCTGTATTTAGGGGACTACCACCTATGTGGTAGTTCGCGGGTACTTTGTTTTTTCCAAAGGGGAATACTGTGCACTTTTTGGCATTTAGCTTGAGGCCATGCTTTTGACACCAGGTATCCGTCTCAGTGAGACCCTTCTGGAGGATGTCTGTTATCAGCTGGAGAGTCAGTTATGGCCCCCAGTTTGCAGTCATCTGCGAACTTGGTCAGCCATAGTCCTCTCGTGCTTGCCTGTACCTCTGAGAAGTACATACCGAACAGGAGGGATCCCAGGACTGAGTCCTGGGGGACACCACTTGTAACTGTTTTAGAGTCGGACCTAGAGCCTGCAACTCTCACCGTGTGGGTTCTATCCGCTAACCAATTGGCAACCCATCTCGTGATGTATGGGTTTATGTTCAGGCTGGTGAGCTTGTCTATAATACCAGAATGGGGAATGGTGTTGAAGGCCTTTGCGAGGTCTAGGTAGGCTGTGTGGACCTCCTTTCCCTCGTCTAAAGCCTTGGTAACTGTCTCAAAGAAGTCCACCAGGTTCAGGAGGCATGATCTTTCCTTAAAGCCAAACTGGGTAGGGTCCAATGTTTGAAGGTTCCCAATGTCTCTGTTAGTTAATTCCATGATTATGCGCTCCATAGCCTTGCAGACCAGGCTAGTCAGGCTTATATGGCAATAGTTCCTGGGGTCCATTGTGGCTCCACCTTTGTGGAGTGGGATAGCTGTTGCTGTACACCACTCTATGGGTACGTAGCCTGTAGAGAGGCTGAGTTTGAACAGTGTGTTTAGGTGCGAGGTTAGTTCATTTTGGAGCTCATGTAAGACACAGCCTGGGATACCTTCTGGTCCCATTGAAGCTGTATTTTTGGCTTTGGAGAGGGCTGTTTTAACCTGTGTGTCAGTGATTGCCAGGGCACTACATTCTTCTGATATGGTTATAGGCCCTTTAGGGGGTGAGAGAGGGGAGAAGTTTGTACTAAACCTGTCTGCCAGAATGTTGGCAATATCAGTCGGTTCAGTGTATTTTGTGCCATTCTGCACTAACTCAGAGCAGATCTGAGAGTTTTCACTTAGGTTCTTGCCATAGCTAAAGAACGCTTTGTGGTTATCTTTGGAGTCCTTGGCAATTTTTCTTTCAAAGCTAGTCTTAGATGATTCTATGAGGGATCGTAGTTTCTTGCTGATACTGATCAGGGATGTCTTCCCTTCTTGGGATTTTACTATTTTCTGCACTAGTTTCCTCCTATTGTATAGCTTGTTTATGGCAGTGGTCCACCAGACTGGTTTCCTTTTCTTGGAGGAGTGATTCTTTGTTTTGATTGGGATAGCACGATCCATGCATTCTTGCAGGTGCTAATAGAGTGCCTTTGTAAGGGATTCAGCAGCTTGGACAGTATTGTCCTTTAGCATGGGGGCTGTGAGCCTTTCCACCTTGGTCTTAAGTAACGTGAAGTTTGCTTTTGAAAAGTTTTTCTCGGTGGTTTCCTTGATTTGGGGTGGGGGCAGAATGTGGATATCCAGAGTGATTAGTCTATGGTCTGATCTAACCAGCGAGGGTTTGACCTACGGTGTAGAACACCGGTCACCCATGTTGGTGATGACAAGGTCCAATATGTTGTCACCTATGGTGGGGGTGTTGACCAGTTGATCCAGGGCGTTCAAGTTTATAAATTATTGGAAGTGTTGGGTAAGGGAGTTAGTACTTGAGTAGTTCTCCCAGTTAATGTTTGGGTAGTTGAAATCACCCAATATTAGGGCATTTGGTAGGACCTTCATATTTTCCAGTGTTTCCAGAAACGTGGAATGGAGATCCTGGGTCATGGTGGGTGATCTGTAGCAAGCTGCAATTTGAATTGCAGTTTTGCCCGTTGTTAGTTGCACATGGATTATCTCTGAGGCATTTTGCCGTGCCACTAACCTGGAGGTGTGGGTATCCCTGATGAATATGGATACACCTCCATCTTTTGTGTTTCGGTCCGGGTTCTGTGGCCGAAAAGTATGGTATGAGTTATAGCCTGATAGTGCTGCGGTGCTCTCTGGAGCCTTAAACCAGGTTTCTGTTACGGCACAGATATCGATTTTTCTCCATACTGAGGAGTGCCGCGAGTGCATGCATTTTGAGGTTTAGATTTCTGGCGTTGAGTAGCATTACTCTCAGTTTTTGGTTACTTGTGCTATTTACGGTGGTGGTTTTGTCTTTTGAGCCTTGTCGTTCCATTACAAAGTTGGGACTTCGAATTAAAAACACAGCGGTTTGCACAGGATTTAAAAACTTTCCATCAACCAATCACAATTGTTTCCAACCCATTTAAAGAAACAGAACTAATATGCATGCTGTTCAACATTTTCAAACTACTACCATAAGAAATCAAACCAACCGTTAAAAAGGCATGCCTAAAAATGTAAAGAATGTATCTTTGTAAGGAGACTGCTAAATAAAGCCCTGTCTATGTATGCACAAACTTTCATTGTCCTGTGTTTTAAGACACTAGCTATAGAAACATTGTTATTAATGTGTGGCTCATTGCAAGTGCTTAAATGCAGAGGCCAAATCAAATCTTTTTGTTCTAATAAGTTGCCAGCATCTCCCCTTATCGTATGCCTGAAAACTCTGTCTGTATGGACTACAGAAGTGTAAAGATGCTTATGTAATTATTTAACTAGGTCAAGTAACCCCCACCATTACAATATCAGTTTCTTGCTAGGTGGGACTTGATAGCTAACATGGAGCCTTATGTGAAACAAGAATGAATATGCTATGAATGAGTTTATTCTGTTGTTTAGCTGTGTGGTTACCATAAGTTAAGCATTTGTTATCTGTTGGTAGACTGCATGACTTGTAATATCAAGGTGTCTGTGGAGCAGAGTGGTCTTCATGAGGTAGTTATACCACCTCAGGTTGTTAAATAATGCTGGGCTGCCACTGAAGTAGCCTGTGAAAGATAGCTGTGTGAATTTCAAATTATTACGTTATTCTAGCTGGATGAACTTTGAAGATTCACAGTGGCTAAAGCAGGAAGGTATACCAGCAGCATTGCATTGTGGGCATGTTGTAGGCTAACTCAAGTAGTTTTGTGGTGGTTGTGAGAAAGTTAAATAATACAGTGGAAACGTAAAAGGGATTGGGCAGCTGAAAAGCATAAACAGTAGCTGTTTGGTTTTGTTGGTCATAAAAGCCATAGACCCTTTGTGGCATGCCAAGCTTCTGATTTATTTTTGCATGGCCTTGATGTGGCGGTCTGACTTTGACTCATTTTTCTGAGATAACTTTGCAGGTTTCACAGCTTTAATTGATAAAGTTACACATGAAGTTAATTAAGGCTAGTATGTGCACATCATCAGCAGCATTAATCCCCTTTTTCCCATTTTTACATGGGGTCAGGGTGTCCTATCAACAGTGACCATCACTTAGAGCCACTGGTTACACCTCTGTGTGGCTAGCCCTGCTGGGGGCTGCTATGTACTCAGAAAATTGTACTGTTTGTTTTTAAGACATTTAGATACAGACTGAAGTTGGACAACCAGGTTGGAAGAGAATGCTTTCCATGCTGAAGCACTGACTAAATTAAACAAAGCAGATTGTATCATTAATGAATCACAAAGACTGAAGATAGCATTCGGCCAAACACAGAGCTCTCTGAACACCTAGAGGCAGCCAGATGGTAGAGGTTGTATTATCCAATGTGACAGGGTGTATAATATCTGGATATTTTTAAGAATGCTGTGCAAACAAAGACATTGAGGAAGAGTTTCACTGGCCTTCCACATCTAGGATATCTGTTAGAGCTGGACATTGTTTACCTTTTGGGGCAGTTTTGCTGCAGAACAGATTTACTAAGGCACACACATTCAGAAACCTTTGTGTAACTCTTTCAATCATCACAATTCTCATTGTTTGTTTGTTTTCCTGCAACAGTCGGCACAGGACCTTAGTTTGGCTGTCTGACCACCTACCTAATTTCAAGCTATGTAATCTTTTCCCATCCATATTTTTTGTGTTTATAATTACTGTCAACACATAGGGAACTATTTTCTTGTAGGTTCACAGTTCTTGTACCATTCTGACTTGGATCAGTGTCCAGTGCAACTGCATATTGAGATCATAGGGGTCTATATTAGTTCACCGAAATGCCATTTCAGCGACACAGATTCAGCGAAAATCATTTCAGCGATTCACTGAGTTTACCGGGGCAAGAAAATACTTGCCCTACAGCACAACTGACTGACATCTAAGCAAATCAATCCCTCCCAAATGGGGGGGTTTCCCCCCACACCTCCCAGTGTGGGGGTGCTGCACCACCACACGGCCCCTCTAGCTATATATACCAACTCCGACATCACACTATAGTGGCGAAAAGGGCAAATTTGTGTAGTTGGCCAACTACTTCTTTGCTCTTGGTAAATTCAGCGAATCACTGAAATGATTTTCCCTGAATTTGTCACTGATTAGGTGTTCACTGAAATGGCATTTTGGTGAACTAATATAGACCTGAGATCACAGTGGTTTAACGCTTGTGTTTCTGTAACTGGTTTCATAAACATTTTAAACCACTTTCTATTCCTAGCCTACGCTTTTTAGAGTCAGAGTTATCTCAGACATATTAATCCGCAGTGGTGGTGCTGCAGTAGCATTGTCACCTCACAGTAAGACACTGTCCGGTTCGACTCTCAGCTAGACCATCTTCTGCGTGGAGACATGCGTGAATAGGCGTACCTTCGTTGAAGGTTGTGCGTCAGGGCTGGCAACTTGGCACGTAAAAATCAACTGCCAATCATTAGCGGACCGGAGTTCCGCTGTGACGACCCCTAACTGGGAAAACCTGAAAGTCGCAACAAGTTATCTCAGACATATTGTCCCAGACTTTGAGAGATACAGCAACATTCATAGAAACTTCTATAATACTGTCTTGTTTTTTGTTTTTAATTTTTGCGTATTTGCCGTGACTTTTTCTAGATCAGTTTTCAGTCCATCTGACATTAGAATATTGTCCATGTATTTCCAAACTGTCAGTATTATTTTATGTTTGTTAATGTGACATTTTGCTGTCCTGATCTGTTTAGCATCTGTAACAGTCAAAATCCTGATGTAATGTAGGTACCCCCCACTAAGTAACAATATATCAGTTATGTTTACTATATGTATCCAGCATTCATGTATGTGTTAGCAGGTCTTTGGATGAGCTATCACTTAGAAGTCTGTGTTGTGCACTTTTCTAGTGGTATATTAACACTGCAGAGTTTGGAACTTTCTTTGTGTAACTTTATCAGAATCGGTGGTTTGCATCTAGTACCGAAAATACCATTGGGCATTTTGAGACCATTTCATATACTATAAATAGTGGGTAATGTTTCCTTTTAATTATGTTATTTGGAGCTTGTAGAGCAGTGTAGGTGTGAATCTGTCTTGCTTTACAACCTTAACTGGACCATTGACTCTTTTTTTTTTATCTCTGTCAATGTTTTTTTTGTCGTCTCTGACTCATTAATGATACCTAAACTTTTTACTCATTTTAATTCCCACTCTGTTGCACTTTTCAGATCTGCTTACTCCTTTCCTGGGCATATATCACTGGCTTTGTGTGATGATTCTTTTGTATGGGATAGTCTCCTAGCAAACTTCTAGCATTTGCAGTTAAGTCGGGATACTTATAAAGGATGTCATTGCTATGGTTTTCACAGTATTTGAGGTCTCTGTCTCACTGTGTAACTGTGTTTTTACATATACTTTTTGATTTCACATTGTGCATTTAGCATTTTTTAACTCCTTGCAAGGCAGACTGCAGAAAACGTTAGTAGAATTTAATTTTTAAATATCGTTTGAAACATGATTCTTTTTATATTCACATGTCAGTAGCTTTTGACCCATTGACTCTTCCAGGTTGAATGAAGATTTTAACAGTTGTGCAGTTTTTTAAGTGACATTTAAATCCAGGATTTTAAAAGTATCTAGGCAAAATATTATACTTTGCATCTCTATTTATTTAAATGCATCATTTCACTTGCCAATTCTTAGCATTGCTCGCCAACAGTCTAATTTGTGGTCACCTTACTGTATCTGATACATTTGTAGACTTCACTGTGCCAAATCCATTCACTTCAATAACATGTTCGTTCTTTTGAAAACACTTCTTTAATGCATTTTTTGAAACAGTGGTTCCCTTTTGCATACGTTTTACAAAACTGATTAAAGTCGTGGCATTGCTTTGTCTCATAGCTATGCATAATATATTTTTTGAACCCCTTTTTCTGGTGATTGTTGCCATTAACGCACATTCACACACAGCTTTCTTTTTCATATCCATTGCTGTTTATTTTATTTTATTTATAATTGTTTACTGGGGTAGAGGAGTGATCTCGAGTAGCCAATTACAAGCCTAGCCTGGGTTACATGAATTGGAACAGAAATGTGTATGTCAGCATGCAAAATACATAAGTATAGGAAATGGTTCATGATAAACATATGTAGTACAGAAAACTGTTTACATGGAGGTTAACATATTTGTTGCAAAGTAACATATTAAATGTAACCAATACATGCATATTTATATATAAGAAGCAAGAAAAAACAGGAGGGAGAGAAAGAAGAGAGCAAGTCAGAAAGTAAGCCTGAGTGTAGGTTATACAACCTGTTGCAATGCATTCTGCTTTCCCATCTTAATTAGTCTAGACATGCCCACAGCCCCAGTTTGATATGGTCAGGTCTGGTTCTGTTACTTCACTGCCCCTAATTTGATAATGTTTTAAGCCACAAACAGTTCTATAGGTTTTTGATCCATTTGGCCTAAATAACAAAATGGTGTGCTTAATAGATTATTAAAAGATTGAAAAACATTACTCAGAAAAAAACACACACAACAAATTTTGCTTGGGGCACATCCATCCTCCCCAGCACCCAACTTCTATGTAGGACTTTGATCCGTACTCCTTAACTTGTATATAGCAACTCCACGGTCATGCTGCAATTGGGAAATGGGCACTTTCAGTGGTTTCTTCACTGTTGGCTTTAAATTCCATCTAACTGTGCTAAATTAAACTACAGTTTAATATGCTCTAGGAAAAACTGCTCTGATGAACATGCTTCAGCAAGATTAGGTATACCTCATTCTGTCTCTTGTTTATAGAGTCTTACATCTCACAAAATTCCCAGTCTTTCAGTTTAACATAAGTATCTAGATACCTGTAGGTCGTTGTAGCCTTGTTAAGAACGGATGTCAGATTATTGTAAGCCAAGAAAAAATAACAATGTCTGACATTTTTATTGCTACTAAATTATTTTTTCTTGTGCAGGAAAAGTAACATTTGTATGCTTTTAAGGCTGCTTCTTTAGTGGAATTCAGAAATGTGCCACACTGTACTATGTCCTTTAAGGCTTGTTTGCATATTCTGCTCACACTAAGTAATACGTCAGAGTTCGGGATCCAAAGTGTTTTTTTTACGTTGCATTGCAGTGAGAAATTCCTGGTTGTTGGTTACAGCTGGAACATTTTTTCCATTGAGAGTAATACTTCTGTACTTCCAAACGCATACATTTCTGTAAGAATTTCATCAGTTGTGCAGATGTTTCCAGCCCCCCTGATATGTGTATTCATTGTGAACTTCCAGAAGGAACTTGAACCATATGACCTGCAGATTCCCTGTAGCTAGGAATTAACATTTACTGTTGTGTAACCCATGTGTTACAGGATGAGATTTTCCTTTAGGTAATTTTGCTAAAACTTTAAACAATAACTGTTGCTAGCCTAGTGTCAGCTTGTTTAGATGGACTTGGTGGTTGACTGTAGCATATGCCTTTCACAGATCAAGTAGCCCACTGACAACAATTACCATGGTTAAGTTTCAAACATGTATATTCATTTACATCAGATAGAGCTGTGCTTGTTTTGTAAGTAGAATTAAATCCATGAAGATAGTCTGGTAACTTGTGTTGATGTAATGGGAAAATTAGGTTTGCACCTGTTTGTGTAATGTTTTAGAAAGAAGACTCAGAAGGGTGGTAGGCTAAAAGATGACCTTATCTGAAGGGCTATGCTTGTATAAAAAGGTCACTGCTGATTTCCAGAGTTTGGTATTTCATGTTTGCATAAGTTTATCAGTGCAGAAAAGTCAGGAAGGAGATTTATGGAACAGACATCTAGAAAACTGTGTTAGCAGGAATTCAGTCAGTGAACACAGTTTAAGCTTCAACAAATGTTTGGTGCACTGACTTATTTAGTAAGAAAAGCTGGGAAGGAGGTTACAAGATGTGGTACAGAAAGCTTACTAATCTGTTCCTACTGAGGTGAAGAGAGGAAGGGGCTGGGCTGTTTTGCTATGACATGGTGCAACAGTTGCTGCTTCCTGAGCAGAATTGTTTTGGGTTGTTTCTGTTGTTGTGTGGATGGTCAGTGAACTGTTGTCACCTGCAGTTTAAGTATGGTCTGGGTGAGGCTCCTGGCATCTGTAAAGGTGGTAAAATAGGTATTAGTTCTGTTTGGTCATATTAATGCGGTTGTTTGTCACTGGGGACATTTGTACCTGTAATTTCTGGTGTGATCCATGGTATAGTCAAGGCTTTGACTTGTTGGTGTTTCGTACTCTCAACTTAAAGAAAGGTGGTGTTAGAGCATGAAATGGAATCCAAATGAAGGGTGACTAGGGAGCCTAATACAGGCTGAGTATGATGTTGAAGGATTAGTGGTATGCTTTCTGGATGGCAGATGTTCACTGATGGTGCATTAGCTAGCTGTATCATTTCCAACATATTGTGTTCAGGGATGTGAAAACTGGCTCCTTAAAAGTTGCCAGTCAGTTAGGAAATCTCCCATGATCACTAGTTCATTTTTTATTGTTTGATGAATGTCACTACAGTGAGACTTTGAGTGGCATTGGAGGAATTTGTTGGAACATGAACTCTCAAGGTAAGTTAGTTTTTCCATGTATTTGTATGATCTGAGATGACAGACAGGTTTGGGAGCTGGCCATGCAGGAGGTTACTTTACAACCTGCCCTGTGTGTTGTCCTTATGAGCTGAATCCTGGAGGCAGTGTTTCACTGTCCAGGATGGCTGATTTTAGTAGGGCTTCCATGTAAACAAATGATTGTATTGGGAGATCCAGTCAGTCTAGTATAGATGCATGCATTAATATGTGTTACTAATGTATAATGAATGTGCCTCTGTAGTCCTTCAGTTGTTCTGAGAGTGTAACTTTCTGCAGTGATAGGCCAGGGTTTAGTCTTACATGCCTGTTTGGGATAAGGGGATGAGATAAGTATGCATTCTTCTTGAAGACATCATAGCAGGGATTAATGAATAGGTTTATAGTAACTTTATTCCTTTTATTATTGTTTTAAATCTAGTGTAGTGATGTGTTACATGCAGGACGTGTGAAAAAGGGTGATGGTTGAAGTACTGTAGTTTTCATTGTTAGAAATAGAGGTTCCCCTTTAACAGTATGCATGTTTTGAGCCACAGAAACTGGGAGAGATCCTGTAAGCTGCCTGAGGTGACCTAGCAGAAACAAGATGAAATGTGGCAGCTTCATTGTGTAGGTAACAGCATTTTTGTTGATTGTATAGCTGGGGCTGATGTATTAGAGGGTGCTGGGGCTGATGTATTACAGGGTGTATATCTTTTTTGTCTCTGTTGTAAAGCTAGTGTAGGTGAGCTTGGTAAGGGAAGGGCGTCCTGTAAAGATTGTATTTATTTTTTTATTTATTGACATCTGATTACAGGGTAAGTCCGACTGGGTAGAAATGCATTTTCGGCAGAGGCCTGGGGGAGAAAAGCTATAAATTTATTATAAAGCATTTTAAGAACAGTAATTTTACAATTTTCAAAAATAAAACAAAAACATCTGCAGTTTAACTATAACAAATTGGACATAATATAAACACATTGGTTAAGACTCAATAAAAGGTATTTGACAATCATTTAATATTTAGAGAAATATTAGACAGCTTGTAGAGAAATTAAAGGTAAGTTAGTTTAATACAAGTGGGAACTGCAATATGAAGTGAGGGAAAGCCAGGCTTATGGTATATTTAGAGAGAAAGTCAGGAAAAAGAATTGGAGAGCAGTAAGGAAGAAGATGAAGAAGGGAGAGTAAGGAGGTATAAGGAATGCAGAGGTACTTGTTAACATTTGGGGATATAGTTTTATCACGGTTTTGAGAAAGAACAGAGCCAGATTTTAGCTATGAAGTCTTTCCGAATGGTTTTTGAAAGGTGGGAGGGTATAGACCTAATGGGTACAGGTAAGGAGTTGCAGGCCTTGGCAACCTTGTGTGAATACATACAGTGCCCAGCAGATTTGCTAAGTTTGTAGACAGGAGTTTCGAACAACTGGATTGGAAGGATTGACTGGGAACATAGTTGTGTAGAATGTTTTGGTGCTGGGCAGGCAGATGGATGCTGGATAATTTTATAGGTGGTAAGAAGTTGTGTATATGTTAGTTGATCTGGCAGTTCTAACCAATTTAGGCTTTTCGGTGTTATACAGTGGTGGGTTCTGAAAGGGGTATGTACTACAAATTTAGGAACGTTGTTACAGCATTGTTTAAGTTTTAATTTTTGTGAAGCCTGGAGGTTAGTAAGGATGGGAGCAACATAAAGAAGTGTGAGGAGGAGATAAGTAGTGGCAAGTGTAATATTAATTGTGCAAGTGTGAAAGATTTGGCTCTGTAAAGCATCCCTAGTTTTTAAGTTTTTCTTATGCAGTTTTGTATATGCAGGTCAAAAGATTATCATCCCTAATAGTTTGCTATGAGAAGTGACTTCAATGGTTGTATTATCAAGAGAGAGGACGTTAAATTTTGTTTTTTATGAGAGAGGTATTTTGGGAAAAAAGTAGTATTTTGGTCTTTTTTGGGTTGAGTAGGAGTTGAGTTACGAAGCCATGTTTCAGTAGCTGTTAAAGCTTCCTGAGTAATCTTTTAGAGGTGTACCATATTCTTAGATGTGTCGATAGTGTTGGTGAAAATGTTAGAGGAGGGGACCAAGGGTACAGCCTTTTGGTACACTGGTGGTAAGGAGAGGGTGTGGCGTGCCATTTTACTGATGTGATACCTATTAGACAGGTAGCTTTTAAACCACAGAATGGTAAGTTGAGAGACTTAGTGAGGACTTTTGAAGTAAAAGTTTGCTGTGACAAAATGCAGAAGTAAGTAAGAGACTAGTTTGCCATTATCTCTAGCTTTATTGACAGTATCTATATAGGTTAGAAGGGCAGTACTGTGGGAAGGACAGAAGCTTTGTTGTACAGGGGACAGGAGTTCTTCCTGCAGGAGACAGTCTAGCAGTTGTTTTTAAACACAGTTTTCAAGTATTTTGGCTAGGGGAGATAAGATTACTATAGGACTAAAGTTATTAATATCTGTTGAATTTCCTCCTTTGTGCACAGGGATAAAGTGACTTTTTCCAGAGAGAGAGAACATGGGATTCCTGGACTGACCTGTTTGTAAGGATTGAGACAGGTTGGCAATGCTATTGGCTGCTCTTTTTAGGTACTCGCTTAGATGGTCATCAACTGAAGAAGAACACTGTTTAAGTTTGAGTAGTTTTATACAGGATGTGGGCACGGGTTTGAAGGTGGAAGTACATGTGATGGTATGTGGCTGTTGGGCAGGGTTGGGATTAGATGTTGAGGAATCCTTGGTTAGAGATGCCATACTATCTATAAAATAAGAGTTGAACTGTATTGCAGTTTTGTGTGGTGAGTTATCAGGAGAGAGGTCTGGGTTGAATTTGTCCATGATGTAAGATTTCTTTAATGGATGTCCAAAATGTTTTAGGGTTGTGTTTAGTTTTATTCTGAATGCTGCTTATAGCATAGTGTTTTTGTCTTCATTTATTTGCTTTTTAGTATGATAGCCAAGCATTGTGAAATTTTCAAGATGTTTTTATATATTTTTTGCCATTCTTTGCCTGCTTTTTCTCTATCCTGCATTAGCATTCTACTCTGATAGGCAAATTATTATTTGTTTTTGGCCTCTTCCTTCTATGAGATGCAAGGCTATTTAGGATATTTAGAAAAGTTGTATTGATTTCAATTACAGCAATGGAAGGATTTTTAGGAAGTTCCAGGTAATAGATGACAGTGTAGTAACAAACATTTCTGGGTTAAACCTGGAAAGGTTACATGCTGTTTTATAAATATGAGTCTGACATTGTACTTGGAGCATTTGCTAGGGTCTGATACCAGGATCCAGTCTAACAAGAGAAATTTGATGTCTTGCTGTAATGTGTGGAGCTATTAATTAGTTGTGTGAAACCATATAGGTTCATGCTAGATGTAGGGGAGTTAGAGTTTATGTCCAGCCAATTGACCTTCACATTCACATAATAGATATTATTAAGATAATACTGCCCTAGGGATGAGTAGGTTGGTAATGGGCAGGCTGAGCCCTGTAGGGGGTCCACTAATCTAAATGGGAGAGAAGCTCCACAGCTAGCTGCATGTACAGGAGAAGTCTTGAGGCTTACAGTGCCTGTCCGAAAAGCAAAACAAGGCACTACCACTGTGGAGCTTATGGTATTTAGTGCAGGGGAGGATGAACAAATTACTCAAACTTTAGCATTTCTAAAGAGTGCAGGACTAAGAGAATCTCTCTAATATGCCTGGGATGGACTGTATTGTTGTACTGATACCTACTGTCCTTACAGGAGTAACCTTTGTCTGCAGGTTCTCAGGAGCAGGTTTGTGAATCTGTGGTTGACTGCAGTGGGTAGAGTTCAGAGTGGAAAATAAAACAGCAAAAGTAAGTCTTTGAGTAGGGGAGCGCAGTTTCCAACATACTGATAGATTATGAAAACAGTGACTTTATGAACCATATTGGGACACCGTACACAGGGATGTGTTATGGGGCAGTCCTAGATATTGATCACTGCATTATATTATGTTAGAGAAGAGGGTGCTTTTAAAATGGAATTATTGTGTATTACTTCCATTGTTATGCATTCTCGGCTTGCAGGTTTAGAAAATTTACCTTTTAACATTCAGTGGCAAGATGAATTTCTTGAAATGCATTTCTTGAACACACAACATTGTTTGTTGCAAAACATTTTAATATGAATTGTATTCTTGTTCTGCAGTTATAACCAAATGGAAAGGAAAATAAATTAACCCAAAGTACTTGTTCAGCATTGTTTGCATTCCTACTGCTTGTTTTTACTGTGTTTAGTATTTGATTACTTTAACTGATTAAAAACTGTCTGGCCTGGTCAGTTTTAAGGAAGCAAACTTTCTAGGTTATTTGGATTTTTTTAAGTAAGGGTTGACTTTTTTATTATTTGCATAACATGGATACCATTTTTGTATAGTGCTTGTCTTTTTGCTTAGGAATTTGAGGACAAAGTGTGTGTCACTTTTGGCATTTTCCAGACTGTGGTACATGAACAACAGAGAAAAGTTGAGTAAGATGTTTTAATAGATGCTCTTATATACTGTACATGAGGCATCAAAGTTAGGTTTTAACCACAATTACCTGATTTGTAATGTGCAGTTAAGGGTTCTGTGATGATCATATTATGCACAAAAGGTGATAAAGGTTGTACATAGAAAGTTGCTTGGTGCGGGGGTGGGGTGGGGTGAAGAAATGCAAAGAAGACTTGCATTTTTCTTTTTAAACCCCTTTATTGGATTATCACTTGTGACATTGGTAAATTACTCAGTGTGCCACTCAACCACAGCCTATAAGGCAAAACAACATACCCAGCACACTAGTCATAGGTGACTCTATAGTCAGGCACACTGATGTCCCACTCACCAGGCTAAACAAGGAGAAGGTTGCTGTCAGCTGCCAGGATCTGCCACATAACCCATGCACTCAGCTCACTCCACAACAAGTACAAATATGACTCTGTCATTGTCCAGGTTGGTGTGAATGACCTGAGACGTACCTCCCTGGACTACATGAAAAGAGACATGGAAGAGCTTTCTGATCTTGTAGCCCAGGCAGGTATGACTTTTTAGCCCGGAGTCGCATCCTGCCATCGTCCAGAATGATACCACAGTACAAGGACAAAATGATTGATTGACTTCAACAATTGGCTACGCTTCTGGTGTCATTCTAAGGGGATCCAGTATCTGTCTGTCTGGGACGACATGGTCGACAGACCACGATGCTTTGCCAGAGATGGTCTGCACCTGTCGCCCCCGGGATTCTGGATACTGGCTAAGGCTCTTGCCAGTCCTATAGTGCCTTTTTTGGCAAATTTCAAATGACAAATTCACTACCATAACAGGAACAGGCAAGCAAAAGCTGAGGGTAATGCTACTCCATGCTAGAAGTCTAAATCTCAAAATGCACTCCCTCGAGGCACTCCTTAAAATACAGAACATCATTATCTGTGCAGTGACTGAGACCTGGTTCAAGGCTCCAGAGTGCACCCCTGCATTACCAAGCTATAACTCATACCACACTTTTCAGCCATCTAACCTGGATCGGAACCCCAAAGGCAGTGGTGTCTCCATATTCATTAAGGATAGCCAAACCTCCAGGCTAGTTGCTCAGCATAATGCATCCGAGGTTATCCAAGTGCAACTAACTCTGGGCAAAAATGCAATCCAAATTGTAGCTTGCTACAGATCCCCCACCATGCCCCAGGATTCCCACTCCTCTTTTCTTGATATACTGGAAAATATTAGGGTTCAACCAAACACCCTAATAATGGGCGATTTCAACTACCCCACCATTAACTGGGGAAACTACTCGTGTACCAATTTCTTCGCTCAGCGCTTTCTGGAATTCATAAATTCCAATGCCCTGGATCAACTTATCCACACCCCCACCAGGGGCAACAATATCGTAGACCTAGTCATTATCAACATGTGACCGGTGTTCACACCTGAAGTCAACTCCTCCTTGGTTAGATCCGACCATAAGCTAATCACCCTAGATATCCACATCTCACCCCACCCCCCATTAAGGAAACCACGTTAAAAATTTTTTCCAAAGCCAACTTCATGCTTCTTAAGACAGAAGTGGCGAACTTCATGACACCCATGCATTTGGACAATACAGTTATGACTGCTGAATCCTACACAAATGCACTCTATAAGCACTTACACAAGTGCATGGATCGTGCTATCCCGAACAGAACCAAGACGCTTTAACAAACTGTTGCAAAAGAGAGTAAAATCCCATGAGTGGAGAGCTCCCTGGTCAGCCTCAGTAAGAAGCTAAGATCCCTTATAAGATCCTCCAAAGCTAGCTACAAAAACAAAATCGCCACTGATTCTCATGACAACCACAAAGCATTCCATAGCTGTGTCAGGGATCTCAATGGCAACACCCAGATCTACTCTGAGTTACAGCACAAAGGCACGAAAATTACAGAACCAACTGATATTGCCAACATCCTGGCAGATAGGTTCAGTGTTAACTTTACCCCCCCTCTCACCCCCTAAAGGGCCCATATCTATACAGGAAGAATGCAGAGTTCCTGTAATCACAACTACGCAGGTAAAAGCTCCACTCCCTAAAGCCAAAAACACAGCATCCATGGGACTGGACAACATCCTAGACTGCATTTTACAGGCTCCCCACCTAAGCACCATGTTCAATCATAGCTTCACATCAGGCTTTCTGCCCACTGAATGGCGCACAGCAACAATTATCCCACTCCACAAAGGGGGAGCCACCACCAATCCCAGGAACTATCGCACTATTAGCCTGACGAGCCTGGTCTATAAGGCCATGGAATGTATCATCATGGAACTCCTAAACTAAGACATTAGTAACCTCCAAACTCTGGACTCCACCCAGTTCATGTTTGTGAAAGGCAGATCATGCCTCCTGAACCTGATTGACTTCTTTGAGTCAGTCATCAAAGCTGTAGACGAGGGTAAGGTGGTTCACACAGCCTATCTTGACCTTGCCAAGGCTTTCGACACATCTCCCATTCAGGAATTATAGATAAACTCAGTAAACTAAACTAGGTATAAATCCTTACATCACAAGATGGGTTGCCAACTGGCTCACTGACAGAACACACACTGTAAAAGTTGCAGACTCCAAACTGACTTCAAACCAGTGACAAGTGGAGTACCACAGGGCTCAGTCCTGGGACCTCTCATGTTTGGTATCTACTTCTCTGAAGTACAGGCTAACACAGAAGGCCTTTAGCTATCGAAGTTCGCAGATGATTGCAAACTAGGAGCCGGAATAGAGTCCTCAAATGATGTGGACATCCTACAGAAGGGCCTCACTGAGACAGGTGCCTGGTGTCAAAGTCATGGCCTCAAGCTCAATGCCAAAATGTGCATTGTCATCCCCTTTGGTAAAAACTCTGTACCCGTGAACTACCACAAAGGCGGCAGTCTACTTCATGCCAGATGTGTGATGAGAGACCTTGGGACCCAGGTGGACAGTAGTCTCTCCTTTGATAATCACATCACCACAGTAGTCAGGAAATCCTTCTACGTGGCACACCTCATCACAAAAGGGTTCTCATCCAGGAAAAAAGAGGTCATTGTTCCCCTCTACTCAACACTCATTAGACCCATTATAGAGTACAACGCCCCTTTTGGAATGTACCTCACAAGACATCTGCAGCAGCTGAAAAGGCCACAGAAGTACCTCACAAAGAGGATTACTGGCCTCAAACAGATGCCCTACACTGACTGTCTCAAAACTGCAGCTTTACTCCATAGCATATCGCCTACTCCGAGGTGATCTCTGTGATCTCTGCCTAACATATAAAGCTATGTCAAACCCAGAGCTGTTGGACATGCTGCACCTAAAGAAATACCAATCCCTCCGAGCTACACGCTGTAGGGACCTAAACCTTGTCACCACAATAAACAGGACATGATGGAGGGATAGATTCCTGTCCCAGAGACTTCCCATACTCTGGAACAAGCTACCCATCTATGTCAAGCAAAGTTTCTCATTAGCACTCTTTAAGAAAAATCTTGATGAATGGATGGGAAATAAGAAATGCACCCCGGGGATCACTTCTGTGGTTCTGCTCGACAGGGGCACAGGAACATAACTTTCTTGGGTGGCGTAAGCCAGGGAACTTTCTTGGCTAGGCTTACTTAGGCATTTGGGCCGATAGCGTAGTACCTACCTATGAACCTAAACAAAAGTAATCAAACTGTATTAACAAATTAACATTAACATTAACAAACATTATACTTCACATATATTGCTATAGATCATGTAACCTAAGCAGCACATTGTATTTTTTTGGAATGTGCAACAGCATTGGAAGTATGGACTCTCTGCTTAGATTTCACTGAGACAACAGATTGAGGTCCATGTTAACATTGCTAACAATGGAATTTGTATAATTGCATTTTTCTTTTTTCAAGCCCGAGTACTGCGTTGTTGCCACAGATTAGGTGCTACATTTTATTTGTGCATAGCATTGCTGCTGTAATTCGGGTAGAATATTATGTTACATTTATGTCATTTTGCATGTGCAGCAAGCCAGTATGCTGGAATGTATATATTCTCATTTTTCAGTTATTTTTTGTGAAAGAGAAATGCATTCTTTACTTCTTAAATAGTCAGCTGTATTCCTTTGGATATGTGTTCCATTTTGACAGTGATTATGAAAAGGTGAATTTTTGCCAAGAACACAATCTGTCATGAGGATCAGTAATCCAGTTCATTCATAGGTTTGTAGGTAAGTACTAGGCTAGCTGCACATTTTATACGTAGCCAGTTTCCCATTTTGTGCTCGAATTAATCTATCCTATTGGGTAAGAGATTGGCTTTACACATTCCATGGTTGATAATTATGTGTTACAGTCATAATTATTTATTGTACTTGGAAGATTATTTTGGTTAGAGGTTCTTGTCAGTTTTGGTTAAGTGGGTTACCTCTGAATACTTCGGTTTCCTCCCACACTCCAAAGACATGCAACAAGTGGATTGGACACCCTAAATTGGCCCTAGGAGCAAGTGTGTGTGACAGTGAGTGGCATGGATGAACTACCCGAGCAGGGCTAGCCACCCAGCGGTGTAAACCTTGACTTGAGATGATTGTCACTGTTAAGTGACACCCCGACCCCATGTGCAAAAATGGGAAAAGGGGTTGAGGATGGATGGGTTCTTGTCAGTTGATCTGTGGGTGTTCTATGAATGTATCTGATAAATTTGTTTAGGCTGTGCTTCAGCAGATGCATTTCCTTGGGTAACACCTGCTAGCGTGCATATATTCTGTAATACATAGTGTATGGGTTCAGTTTTGCAGTTGTTTCTTTGTGCATGCAATTACTTTTGATTCTTGCCAACTGTCTGAGAGAGTTGTGTATGAACCTCACTGTAATAAATGTGTTACGTGGCGGCTCCTTATGAACCTTGCTATTATCAGACAACATTTTACTCTTCTTATGCATAGTATGGCACTCCATGTAGTAGATTGTTATGAATTGATTAAAATCTTTCAGTAGGCTACAGAGTTTCATTGGTTGCAAGTAATGCTTGACCATCATATTTTTTAAAGACTTAACTTGGGGCATTACCTTTGGTAACCATCCGTTATTTAGCTACTGTCTTCTGCACACACATTTCATGGCATTGAAAAGTCCAGCATAGGCCTTCTAAGTGTGAATATAAAATGTACTACTAATGGACTTTGCCTTTTTTGGGAAGTACACTTGATTCAAAGTGTAATGAGTCTAGGTAAAAAAAACAAAAAAATAAAAAAAAATCATTGCAGGCCTGGAGGTGCTTGTACCCCTCCCCCTTCCCTGTACCACAGCAGGTAGTATGTTCAGGTCTGTGGTTGCTGTGTAGTGGAGACAGGGAGAAACCCAGCCGTACTAAGCCTCATTTCAATAATTTATTAGTCTTTCTTTTTTCCTTTACTGTATGCCATTGAGAGCAAGAGGTGACCAGAAGAGTCACTCATACAGCATCAGCAATGCTTAGTGCTCAGGATCTTGGAATATGTTTTTTATCCTGAACATTAGTATATACATCTGTTATTAACTGTAACATTTTAGTTGGAAATAACTTATAAACTTTCAGAATTAATCCCTCTATCCTGGGAGCTTTGTTTTTTCCATTTACTGCATTATTTCTGCTCTTGTAATCCTTTTAATAGATCTTGGGCATCCTTGGGTAAACTGTCTTATACTGTCCAAAAATGCATTTGCTTATTTTTTCAGCTGTATTTCATTTATTTCATTATTTTTTCATAATATTGTTTAAATTCCTTAAGTTCATCTTTTATGTCTGTTACTCTCTGAACACTTAATAGTGCTAATCTGGTTGGATTTATTTATTTAAAGATTTATGTAATAGTTTAACCAGTTTTTCATTTTATGTAATCATTTGTAATTTAATATTGTATGTTGCAAGTTTCCACTTCTTCAGTATTTCTTTCTTTTTATCAAATATTTGTTTATATTTGTTATTTAGGGTTTTTACTATATCTAAAATATTTCCTGTTTTTTTACACTTATTTTTGGATATCTGTTTTCTGTTGTGTCCCTCAATTCAGTCTCCCCATTTTTTATATTTGTTTCCATTCAATGTGTATTTTCCCATACATGTAATACTTTAAAGAATTCCAGAATGTATTTTTAATAATATCTTCTTCATTAAATTCCAAAAAAGTATTTGTTTCTTCTAGGTACTGTTTTAAAATTTTCTACTTCAGTAGTATATACTATTATTCTGTACCATATTGTTAGCATATTATGTACTGTTAATTTTAAATGTTAAAGTATTATGATGGGTGTGAAATGACACATTATACTAAAGTTATTAACTTTCATATTTAAGTCCATATAGCTATAAACATTAACTATTGTAATATGAGTACCAAAGGTGAATGAATAAGAAGTGGATTTTGGAAAGTTTTCCTATCTTCTTCAGTTGAAATATATTTTGATGCTATCCATTTTTTTTAAACTTTAGCTGTAAAAGAGATTCAGTTGCATTTGTGGCCAACTTAATTTTGACACAGTTAAATATTTTCCACAAAATTACACTTCTTTTCATGTGAATTAAGAAACATTTCAAGGTATTTCTTGCATATGTAACATCAAGACCTGGTAACCAGTAAACATTTCGTAGTGTATATATTCCGTTTTAGTTTTCAAAAACTGTCAAGGAAAACATTCCACTTGTATCATTGCTAAGAAAATTTAATCCTTGGCATTACTAATTTGTTTCCTTATATCATTAATGCAAGTTGTCTTTTAGATTTATAACAACATTCAGTTAATGTGTCATTGGCCTATAGTGAATTTATCTCTATCTTCTTCAATTGTTTCTGTTTATTGTATAAATGCAACATCAACTTTTTTGTTGTGGGTATTTACTTAGAATACATCTTCTCTGGCCATTATTTAATCCATTAGTACTAAATAACACCATTATGTTTAATGACTTTACGTATTCTGTGATTGATTTAAAGCACTTTTACCTTTGCACTCATCATATAGTGGTATTTCATTTACTGTTAACTTCTAAAATTCAAGGACACTTTCTTCAAGCTTAACTGATCTGGAGAGCAGATAAGAAAACACAATGTTAACAGAGAAAACATTGTGAGCTTTTACTTCCAGTACACTGGGATCCACCGATTCCTTATCTACAGTAATCTTTCAGACTATTTCAATAACATCAAAACCAGTTTTACAAAGCTTATACAGGAAATTTAAAATCATATAAAACATGTTTAATGAGTATAATATTAAATACATGCAATATAAATTATTGTTCAATTTATGATTTTATATATTTATGTAATAACATATGTATGGTTAAATAACACCAACAAAATAGAATTATTATACAACGACCCCCCCCATTAAATATTCAAAAACGTGCACGCTGATTGGTCAGCGTTGTAAATCAGAGTTATAGTAATGGAAAAAGGTCCAGCCGCCCGGACTTTTTCCATTACTATAACTCTTTTTTTTTTTTCACACTGTTTCGCTATGTTAAATGAGTTTAACGTAGCGAGACAGCTTTAAAAAAAGCAACGGAGAATATCCGTTGTTTTTTTAAAAGCTGTCTCGCTATGTTAAACTCATTTAACATAGCAAAACAGTTTTTAAAAAAGGAATGGAGATCTTGCTTTCTCTGTTGCTTTTGCCCACAGCTCTGATGTACTGCGTAGGCAAGTGCAGTGCATCAGAACTGCCGCAGAATACCAGACAGCTGCGGAAGGGCAGCAAGGAGGCATTATACAATGCCATTATTTAAGAAAAGTAATTATTTGTTTTCTTAAATAATGTCATTGTATAATAGCAATAACTCATCTGGGTGTGGCTAATGCTAGATTTACCCACGGTTGTCTTTGTTTGGCCACTCGGGCTTCGCCCTCATGACCAAACCACACCAACCGTGGGTAAATCCAGCATTACCCACACCCAGGCGTAGGTTATTGCTATAATAAACATCTTATAACCATAAAGCTTTTTTTATTCAGTATGTTTATATAAACAAACCTTTGCTTACTAAACTGCTAAAGTATAAAAGGAGGGAAGAGAGAGAAGAAAAAGGAGACGTAGTGAAGAGAAAGGAATGGGGAAGAGGAACCAGAAGAGGAAAGATACAAAACAAGTCTCTGCACAGTGTAAATTGTCTTTGAGCTGTCAGTAATAGCATTTTACTGTTTAATGTTGTTGGATTAGTACACCAGTGAAATGCAGTTTATCAGTGTTAGACAAGTGTCTTATTGGTGTAAAATAAAATGTTATAAAAGGTACAGTATCAAATAGCAGATAAACCTAGGTTTATAGGTGTTTACTAAGCTAACGACCCCAAGGGCCTTTTTAAGCCTAGCCATGCATCACAAATCTCTGATGATACTCTTGATAAGTGTAAGCAGGAGGTTGGGAGATGAAACATTTACAAGCAGGGGCCTGGGAGATGAACCATTTACAGGTTGCCTGTGTCAATTAGAGACACAGGTGCCAAATCAAGGATGAATTTCCTGTTCTCTATCCAATTGCCAATTATTTTTCCTTTTAATCTCTCCTCTATAACTATCTCATCAACAAATAAGACCATCTTTAGGGACTTTTCCAGGATCATCTTAATTTAGCTTGTAGAAGACGTATACAACATTTATTAACTGTCCGTTGTAAGTAGAACCCAACTATGAGGGTTACTGTATTAATGTCTGACTTTTATCATACCTAAATAGCTGCAAAGAAGTGCCTGTATCCACCCACCTTAAATATAATGCTGAATTCAGGAATAAACCTATCTTGTGGAGATCCTGTACAAATAAATTGTGTAATAAAAGGAAACTAATGAAAAGTTGCAAGATATTCCTCTTCCCTACCTCAATATTTCAGGGAAACATGCTGGAAATCAGCTTATAGCTCTGTTAGAAATTATAAAACAGAATATGAACTTCACGTTGCCACAGATACCAAAGGAAACTGCAAGTCTGTCTTAAGCTTTATTAAAAATTAAGGAACATCGTCCCAACAATGCACTGAGCTTATCCATAATAATATCACACACTGACCCAAAGATATAGTGTATATTTTAGCAGGCAGTGCTAAGTTTGCCCCACATAGCCCCACTGTTGCTTCTCCTATCCCTAAAAATGTAGTTTCCCTTAAATCACCTTAGAAGAAGTCTTAGAATCCCCATCAAAGACTAGAAATAATACTGTCATGGGACTGGACTATATACTAGACTGCATTCTCATTAGTGTCAAGTACGTATTATCCAAGAATCTACTTAAACTGTTCAGCCTCAACCTGTCTACAGGGCTTGTGTTTGATGCCTGGAGAACAGCCACTATGACTCCTACACAAAGGTGGCCCCCTGTACAGACACAGATTATTATAGGTCCATCAACCTCACCAGCCTTATATGCAAGGCCATGGAACTTGCAGCAGAACTCATTTTTGCTGACATAGATAACTTAATTGAAATCAATTCCACTCAAGTTTAGTTTTGTGAAGGGGAGGTCCTGCCTCCTGAATATAGAAAGTTGTTATTTTTTTTTAAGATTACAGAGGTTGTGAACAAGGTTCTGCGATGGTACGGCGGTAACATTGTTACCTCACAGCAAGAGGTTCTCCCGTTCGATTCTCGGCTTGGGAGTGCCTTCTGTGTGGAGTCTGCATGTCCTCCCCACGGTTGGGTAGCGTTCGAAAGACATGCGTGTGTAAATGGGTGTGCCTTCGTTGAAGGTTGGGCATCGAGCTGGCACCTCGGCATTTCGTAAAAATCTACTGCCAATCATTAGCGGACCGGAGTTCCGCTCTGGCGACCCCTTACTGGGAAAAGCTGAAAGACAAACAACAACAGAGGTTGTGAACAATTGTCACTCTGTGGCCAAGGCTTTTGATAGTATTCCTCATGCTGGAATCATTGAAAATTAGGCTGACTTTTAATGTAATTATGTATGTTGTTTATTAGATTGCAAATTGGCTGTCCAAGACATCCTAGGTTGTGAAATTGTAATGAGTGAGGTGCTGCAGAGATCTGTGCTTTACCCGTTCCTGTTTGGCATTTATTTTACAGTCGTCCAAGCCGGTATCACAGTAGTTTCATTGATCCAAGTCTGGTGGTAATTGTAAGGTTGGGGTTATCTGCTCATCAACTGATACTAAACGGCTCCAGCAAGATTTGAAAATGCGCATAACTTTAGACTGTTTTTAGTAAACCAGGTAAGTGTAAAAAGTACAATGTAGTAAGTCAGCAAAAAGCTGCTGTTTCTTCATACGTTTTAAGAAATGGTGCTGCTTTTCAGGCAGATAGCCATAAGGTACTTGGGTACTTATGTGGACAGCTTTCTTTCATTTAATCTTTTCAATCTTTTTTGTTTCCACCATAATCAGGAACTCCTTCAATCTGGCCAGTTAGTAATCAAGGGAATGTCTTAATGAGCCAATGACATCATTCTAGTCCTGCAGTCTTCCCTTATTAGACTCTGCATCAAATGCATTACCCCTTTGGTATGTATAAATTCAAGCATCTCAACTGGGAAAACCTCAAAGATTTCTAATCGAGAAAATTGAAGCTCTTGAATCCTTTAACAGTTCCAAAAGATTAGCATGACTGTCCTTAGAGCAGCCTGAAGGCTACTGAATATGAGCTGTAGCTTTTCGAGCCACGAAAGACCCAATCGTATTTGACCTCCTATTTCTTTGCAGAACCAGTGCCTCAACAAACATCCACACTAGAGATCTAAATATGCGCCAAATCTTTAACAAGACTCATGGGGGATGGGTTCCTGACACAGCATATTCCCAAGCTGTGGAACAAGTTGCCACTACAGGTCAAAGTACTAACTTGGCTAGCTTTTAGTCATGATGACTGGATGGGTTGATACAAATTTACACCAGACTTTACCCTGCTTTATTTTGGAGGTAAGCAGTGTTAAGTGCTTGGCAAGAGAGGCAAGAACTTTTAAGCTTGTCTTCTTAAAGTTGTGGATTGCTAGGCATCTTATGGTCCTGTTTTCACTTGCCTAGTATTCTCCCAATGTACCTATGTAAAGATTCACAAATACTGTCAGTTCTTTGTTCTTTAGGTTTACAGTTGTCTAATGCTCTATTCCATCGAGTTAACTCTGATATATCTCATGCAATTAGTTATCATAATGTAACTTGAAAGCAAAAAAAATCTCTTCACACATTTATGGTTTTGTGTGTTCACTGTATCATAACTCCCCCCCCCCCCCAAAAAAAAAGAAAACTTTTTTCCCTTTTGGAGGTGGGAAAATGACACTGGTATTCTAAATTAATAACATTTAAATATATTTTTTGGATAAGTCTACACAAAAACTATTAGTATCCTGTTAAATGAATTGCTTGTGAAGTAATCTTGCCAAAGACATTTCAGATTAGCGTTTTACGTTTCTTTTCAAATGATCCTTTCCCCAGTAGTGATAAACATAACGGTATTCTGAATGAGGGATCTAATTACTCTTGAAAAGAATTTTGTGCAATGAGTATACATTAGTCAGCAGAATGCAATGCTAAATATATGTTTAGGTAACCTTATGTGTAGTCATGAGGTAATTATCCATTCAAGAATACAACAAATTGTTCTTCTGTATTCATATCAGCTGATTGTACAGAGTCATTCCCATTCATATTGTGTATAATTTTAAACAAGACATTGGGTAGGCCTGTTACTGTGAATTAAATAACTGGTATTTCTTTTTCTGTATCAAGAATTTCTTTAAGTTTCAAAGTATATTTGTAATTTATCTTGTTTATTGCAATATGTTTTATGCTTCTTGCTTGTTGGATTTAGCTTCTAGAAGAAGTTTATGTGAAACATATACTTTGTTCAGCACCATATTAAAACTGTTCAGGCATGTATTTAGTTTATCTTGTATAGTTATTACTCAATTGCAGATTCATGTGTAGAACTAAGTTCATGTAGGAATGCTTGCTCATTCTGTCAGGCAGTTATCTCCAGATGTCCTTCAAGGATGCATCTGCAGTCCTTACATATGGGTTGTCCTGCCTCAGGCAGTTCCAAAGTCTGGGTCGGCGTCAGCTGATCATCTTCCTCAGTCTTTCTTGCGCAGAAGCAGTTGCCAGCTCCTGTAACTTCAGCATGTCAGATCAAACGCTTAAAGTTAATAATTGCTTAACTTGGGAAACAAATACCCTCATAAGGATTTCCACCTACTGCCTCCTGCCTAGGCCCAGACCACAACGTCGGCCTGTTCAGCCTCATTTAACCAAAAATGGAAGGACAAGGACCGTGGTTTTGGCTGAAACCATGCTCAGAAACCGGTGTTCTGGAAACATCTGACACCATTTCTCTAGACAAAACCAGGCCTCCTGCATCCATGTCCATTAAGGCATTCGCTAAACAGCCAAAATCTTTGCCTCCCAAGGCTATTCCTCAGGGATCCACTACAGGTTCACAGATTTTAAGTTTAGCTGAGGACCTTATTTCCTTAATTAGGGGCTCTCAGCCACATCCGGACAGAGGCTGTCAACCTCCTCTAGACAAAAGGCCCAGGGTTGAGCCCACTGATCCCCAGTCCTCTGATGAGGCCTCAGATGGCTCAGGATTCTGATGCAGAGGAATCTATTCCCTCTGCCTCCCCTCCTGAAGAGCTGTCCTTTGGGGAGACCCTTCACTCCATGAGAGAGCATTTCAAATGGCAGGGCCAGGAATTCTCTGATTCCAGGAAGAGATTAAGGATTTTTTTGCATTTACCTCAGCATAGACCTTTGGCTATTCCTCCTGTTTTGAATGTCATTGATGATGTGTACTCTGAGTCTAGCATTACCCCTGACTCCCTTCCTCCTGCTCCTGTCAAACCCGATAGGTACTACAGGGTATCATTTCCTTTACAAGGCCCACTCTGCTGATCCAGAAACTATTTCCCAGGGCCCTCTGCCACTACTAAAAACCCACTCCCCTCTGAAAGGGAGTCCAGGGCTTTAGAGAGATGGGGTAAAAAGTGTGTACTTCTTCCACTCTTTCTATGAGGGCATTAAATTGTCAATTCCATATGATACAGTACCAAGAGTATTTGTTAGATGAATTGCATAAAAAACTGTCTTCACCTGAACCCCTAGATCGCAAGTCACTTCAGGATCTGGTACATAACTCCCAACAGGTTAGCAACCATTTCTTGCAGTGTGGTTATGATGCATTGGAAGCTTCATGTAGGTCAGCAATGACAGGTGCAGTCATACATATAGGCATGCTTGGCTGAAGGAACAAACTCTGCCAGATCATGTTAAAGCAAAGCTTCTGGATGCTCCACTGGAAAAGCAAAAGTTATTTGGCTCCACTGCTCAGGAGGTCTTAAAGAAATTTGAGGAAAAGGCAAAATCTGTACAAACAGTCAAAGATTTTCTCCAAGTCCAACCACCAAGATTCAGCAGAAATTGGCATTCTAAGAATTGGTCCTTTCCAGACACAGAGAGATTTCAAAGAGGCAAGAACAGGCGTGCCAGAGGTAGAGGGCAAGCTAGAGGCTCCTACAGAGGATGTCAATGGCAGCCTCCTAACCAGAGAGGTAGTGCAGGACCTACAACTGCTGCACAAGGACAGACTCAATGACTTTACCTTGACCCGCCAACCAGGGCTCAATTGGAAGCACCTTTGGGAAAGCTTTCTTTATTCTCAGAAAATTGGCACAGTATTACAAGGGACAAATGGACACTGCAAATAATAGACAAAGGATACAGGTTCCATTTTCACACATTACCAAAAAGAAAAGGCATGCCAAACCTGCCACCGAATCAAAGGGCAGAGGCTTTGAAACAAATCTCCAACTTAATGCAAATGAAAGCTATAGAAAAGGTTCCTCTTTCAGAACAAGGCCAAGGATTTTATTCCAGACTCTTCCTTGTCCCAAGAAAAGAAAAACAATGGAGGCCTATTCTACTGAATACTTATCTCATTGTGCCAAAATTCAAAATGCTGACTCTACAGCAACTACTTCCCATGCTGGGCAAGGGGTCTTGGCTGGTAACTCTAGACCTCAAGGAGGCATACCTGCATGTCCCTATCAGACAAAGTTGCAGAAGACACCTCAGATTTCTTGCAGGTTCAGAGCATTATCAATTCTCAGCATTGCCCTTTGGCTTATATCTAGCTACCAGAGTATTCACGAAATACCTGGCATCAGTAATTGCACACTGCAGACTTCAGGGGATTCAAATATACCCATATCTGGACGACTGCCTTATACAAGCGGACAGCCAACAAACTTTGGTAAAACACTTGAATTATGCCATCCGCTTACTTCAGGCCTTGGGATACACAGTCAACATTCACAAATCAAGACTTGTTCTATCCCAAAGAATAACTTTTCTGGGTGCGAAACTAGATACAACCACCCAAATGGCTTTTCTCACAGAAGAAAAACAAAGACAACTACCGGATTACTTCAAAAATCTGACAAAACATACTCAGCTGACTGCAAGGAAAATCCTGCAGGCCCTGGGTTACATGGCATCTTGCATTCTTCTGATTCCACAAACAAGGCTGCATATGAGGAAACTACAATGGTACCTAAGGAGTTTACGGAATCAGCACAGTCACAGCTTAGAAGCTTTGATACCACTCATTCCATGCCTTCAAAAGGAATTTCTGTGGTGGGCTCAAGCAAGCCAGTCAAACAGGGGTCTGACCTTCAGCAAACCAATAACCAGCCAAACCATTACAGACCATGGATGGGGAGCACACATGGAGGGCAGATGCATTCAAGGACTATGGTCACAGAAAGAACTACGCATGCACATAAACCAAAAGGAAATGCTGGCAGTGATGCATGCAATCGAGGCCTTCAAACTCTTTCTTCATCAAGGCCACCTGCTAATAAGGACAGACAATACCACAGTTATGTGGTACATAAACAAGCAAGGAGGTACCCATTCCTACCCTCTTTGCAGGCTGGCAATGAATCTTTGGGAACTTTCCCTGACACTCAATATAGAGCTGCAATCCCAGTTTGTGCCAGGAAAAGACAATATACTGGCGGACAGCCTAAGCAGAAATATCATGGATCCACACGAATGGATGCTGCACCCAGACATCTTCCTTCAGATAACACAATCATGGGGGAGGCCGGACATCGATCTTTTTGCCTCCCACCACAACCATCATCTGAAGAAATTCTGCTCAAGGACATACCACCCACAAGCATGGAAAGTGGACACCCTCTCTTTCAGCTGGAAAACTCTAACAGTGTATGCATTTCCACCTCTTCCATTAATGACCAAGGTCTTACTGAAGATCAGGACAGAGCAGCCAAAAGTGATTCTGATAGCTCCGGACTGGCCAAGACAGCATTGGTACCCACTGTTAAAGAGCATGTCACGCACGAAACCATGGCCTCTACCACAATGGCCACTTCTTCTGACACAGCACAATTACAAAACTCTGCACTCCAGCCTGAAAACCTTGCAGCTGACAGCCTGGAGAATACCTTGACTCATCACCAGGATAAGCTATCCAAGAGAGTGAAGGATATCATCATGGAAGCTCGCCGGCCTTCCACAAGAAAGGCATATTCAGCAAAATGGAAAAGATTTCGCACTTGGAGCACCACAAAGGGCCTAGATGCAACAGTGATGAACATGGCTCATATCCTGGAATACTTGGCAAAAATGCTCCACAATGACCTTTCTTACTCTTCCATAAAAATTCATGCTTCAGCAATTTCAGCGGAATACAATACTGATCCACCTGTCTTCTCTCATCCTCTCCTAAGGCAGTTTCTAAGAGGAATTTAAAAACATCAATCCTCCAAGGAAACCACCAGTGCCTACATGGGACCTTAACTTCATGTTGGAAAAATGAACTCTACCTCCCTTTGGACCAGCAGCATCTTCAGAGCTACAGTTCCTGTCTTGGAAGACTGCTTTCCTTCTGGTCATAACCTCAGCAAGAAGAGTATCTGAGTTGCAGGCCCTCATGGCAGTACAACCATTTCTTATTTTTCATCAGGACAGAGTCTCATTGAGAACCAATCCTTCATTCATGCCAAAGGTGGTATCCAGGGTCTCATTGAACCAAGCTATTCACCTGCCTACCTTCTTTCCAAATCCACAAAACAAAGGGGAGAAGCTTCTGCATACTCTGGACATTCACAGGCAGTTACTACTTGGACAGAACTAAGACTTACAGAAAAACTGACCAGCTATTTGTAGCATATGCTGCTGGTGTACAAGGAAAAGCAATTTCCAAACAGACAATTTCAAAATGGATAGGGAATTGCATTTGATTCTGTTACTCCTTTCATGGCAAACCTGTGCCAACTAACATTAGACCTCATTCCACCAGAGCCACAGCCACCTCAACAGCCTTCTTAAGAGGGGTGGCTACCAAGGACATTCTAGAAGCTGCTACATGGAGCTCCGTGCATACATTTTCCAAGTATTACAACTTACCCTTATATTCCAGATCCAGAGCAGGCTTTGCTACGGCAGTCCTGCAGGGCATTTTAGCTACACCATCCTTTTCATAGATCCTACCACCCCCAGATTGGCTATGGTATTCTACCCATATGTAAGGACTGCAGATGCATCCTTGAAGGACATAGTACAGTTTTGAACCTACCATAAATGTAGATGTCCGGTAGGTATGCATCTGCAGTCATGTTTACCCTCCCTCCTACCCCTCTGTGGTATTTCTTGGGTGCTTTCCCTCTCATAGCTAGCTGGGGTTATCTATTATGGTGTATTTGTTTTATATTTCTGTGCATGTTTGGAATTTATTGCATCTCTCCAAATTTAGCCTTCCTTAGAGGGCACCTGGCATCTGGGGCAAGAAAAACTGAGGAAGATGGCGTTGGCTGGGGAAAGGGCGACATCAGCCGATGCCAGACCCAGACTTTGGAAGGCTGCTTGAGGCAGGACAACCCATATGTAAGGACTGCAGATGCATACCTATCGGACAGCTACATTTATGGTAGGTACAAAACTGTACTTTTCTTCATAAACTCCTAGGAAAGTTATTTCATTTAAATTAATTTTCTTCATTAAAACACTTTCAGTTAAGTTGCATTTTTTTATTACTCTCTAGACTTATTTAGTTGCATTTTACGTGGTTTTACTCAGTTTGTCCTGTCACTCTAAACAGTTTCCTGAAGAATTCACAGTACTCTGAAAAAAAACTCCTCACCGTCTTGGCCACGCCTCTCCCATTATCTTGTTCTTAGCATCAGGCTGCTTAAGGCTCTGATTTGTTAAGCAGTCGGTGTGTGGTGGTGGTGGTAGTAATGTCCCACTTACTGAGAATGAGGGACAGTTGAGCAGCATTATGACCATATCTCTGATCTTAAGAGCACTGAAGGATTTTGGATTTGATCTGTAGCCTTTTGTTCAGCCAGTACCTGAAAGTACATGGACATGCATCTGTACTCAAGGCTCACATCCTTGAGCATTACCGGATATGCAGCTTGCCTACCCGTGGAACATTTCTCTGCCAGAAGGCAAATCAGCATCACTTCCAGCCCTTATCCTGCCACTAAGATAGGAGATTTAGGGTCTCAGTTGATCTGTTTCATTGCTACGGCTGGTCCCACTGATATTTAATCTGCCTTCCCTACCTGGGTTGCAAACAGTACAGTCTGGAAAACCTTAACATCAGTGGGGCCAGACCTGCCTCAGTTTTCAAAGCCATCTTCTAGTTTTTGTCAGTTGTGTTCTCCTAATATTGTTAGAAGCTATTGGAGTTACACATAGGTTATAATATTCTGGTGCAAATTTATCCCTAAAAAAGTATTATACTGCTGACCTGCTGCGCATGGAGGTGACACTTAATAAACATGGGCTGTGTCACAGAATTGTCAGTCATTAAAGATTATATAGTTTGACGTATAGGAGACTGCACATCATGTAACAGGTGTAGAAACAGTCAGAGTAAACATCTCATAAAGGACAGTAATCAGTTTGCAGTGTCTAAACTGTTTACTGAGCATTTTGACAAGCATTCAGACATTGCATGATACCAGAAAAAGAAACTTGTTTTTGAGAGTTTGTGATTAGAAGTATAATTCCTATTACTAAAATGATGTGGCTGTCACCATAGGAGGTCACTCACTGCAAGGCAATTTAGCAAAAAATGGAAGCCATGGAACCAGAAATTTGATTTATTCCTTACCTCATGCAGAATTGCTGAGAAAAAAGGTACAGTATGCCACGTCTGCATGCCACTGGGGAACAGACTTGAAGACATTAACTCTAACATTGAAGAACAGGATAAAGATAGCGTATCAGTACTTGGAGAAAGTCTGGAATTATTTTCACCTAGTGGAACGTAACATGGTTGATGTTCTTCGTGTTTCACTGTTGAAGTCATCACTTTTGCGGTTATCTGCTTGCAGTAGCCCTCGGTTGGCCTGATTAACAAGGTCTTGGGTTCTGCTTTGGTTGCTGTCCCTTTTTCCATGACGTCAGGTCGTCAGGGGTATAAAACATGCAGCCGACACCATTACATCAGTCTTTCTTGCCCTGCGGTGCCCGAAGCAGAAGCAGTTTGCAAGTGCCGGTTGGCCGACTCCTGAAATTTTCATGTTCGAGTTTCAGAACCAAAGTCTTCAACTAAAGCTAAGTACCCCGTTGGGAAAAAATTTTCTTGCTCCTTACCAATGTCAGTGAAAGTTAATAATTGCATTACTTGTGGAAAGCAAATACCTCATAAAGATTTTCATTTGTACTGTATTCCTTGCGTAGGCCCTGACCATGACAGCATACAATCCGTAGTCTGTATATTTTCGCCTCTAAATATTTCGGTTCTCGGTTTAATTATCCAGAAATGTCATTGGTTAGCCATCCGACTACTGGGATTCTGAAAAAACATACAGATAAAGACAGAGACCGGCCACCGAGGTCCAAAACTGCTGACGACGCTTCTCCTAAGCCAGTCGCCAGTTCTCTGGTACTCAGTGAGGTGCTTTTGCAGCCCCTGATACCCGCTACTTCTGATTCGCAGGCCTCTCCTGAGACCCATTCAGAGTCCGGTATGCTGCAAGATGCTTCAACTATGGAACCTCTCTACCTTGGATGGGTCTGGAGCTGCTGTGCAGGCACCGGCTTCTGCGAGTGTATTCAGGCCTACGGACTTGCATGTTAAACAGATGCCTCCTTCTTCTTTTAGGCCTAAATCTCGAACCATGCCTAAAAAAATGATGCCCAGGTTGCATGCTCAGGCCTCTATGCCTAAAAAACAAGTGATAAGAATGGCTGAAGATCTTATAACTCTTATCAGGGGAAGCCAGCCTCCCCCTTCTAAGAGACCTAGGACTGAAATTGTTTATGAATCTTCTGACCAGGATTCTGATTTTTCTGATTCTTCTGATGATCTGGATTTACCCTTATCTACTTATGAGGATTCTGATGCAGAGGACTCTATTCCCTCTGCTTCCCCTCCAGAGGATTTTTCTTTTGGTGAAATCTTACATACTCTAAGGGAGCATTTCCACTGGGAAAGCCAGGATTTTTCGGATTCACAAAAGAGGCTTAGGGATTTCTTACTCCTGCCTCAGCATAGGCCTTTATCTATTCCTCCTGTACTAGACATTGTTGATGATGCTTTTTCAGAATCTAGTTTGGCTCCTGATTCTTTGCCTCCTGCTCCCAGAAAACCTGACAGATATTACAGGGTTCCTGATTCACACAAGTTCCTTTTTAAAAATCCTGTTGCGGATTCAGAGACTATTTCACAGGGACCAAAGGGCATTAAGGCTTCTACTGCTAAAAATCCTACCCCTTCTGATAGAGATTCCAGGGCGCTGGATAGATGGGGTAAGAAGGTTTACATTTCTGTAACCTTGGCCATTAGGGCTTTAAACTGCCAGTTTCATAATGTTAAAGTATCAACAACATATTATTGGATTGCTTAAACAGAAAATGATGTTGATTCCTGACTCTGCGGAAAATAAAGGATTACAGGATTTAATGCATTCTGCTGAACAGGTTGGAAAACATACTTTGCAATGTGGATTTGATTCTTTAGAGGCCTCTTGCAGGGCTGCTGTTACTGGTTCTGTGCTCAGAAGGCATGCTTGGCTTAAGGAGCAGTCTTTACCTGATCATGTTAAAGCTAAATTGTTAGATGCTCCCTTAAATCAGGACCGCCTGTTTGGCAACAAGGCTGAGGAAGTTCTTAAAAAGATGGAAGATAAAGCTAAATCTATGCAAACTGTTAAAGATTTCTTACAAGTTAAGCCTCCTAGATTTAGTAGGCACTGGCCCTCTAAGAAATGGTCCTTTCCAGCCTTTTCAAGGTCTTCTCAAGTCAAACCCAGACATAGCAGAAACCCCAGGTTTCAGTCCCAGGGGACACACAAGACTAAGCAGTGGGGGGGTTTCCATACCCAAGTCAGGGAGTAGTAAGACTTCCCCCCCCTATGGAAAACAGTCTCAATGACTTGCTTCTAAAACTTCCAAGCACTTCCCAACTGAAGTAGGCGGAAAGATTGGTCTGCAGGCCAAACACTTGGAACTCGTTACTCAGGACAAATGGGTTTTAAATATAGTGTCCCAAGGATACAGATTTCACTTCCACACCTTACCAACACCAAGCAGGTGGCCAGATCTACCCCCAAATCAGTGGGCAGAGGCCCAAAATCAAGTACTCTCTCTCTTAAGAATGGGGGCTGTTCAGTTTGTACCAGAAGAGGAAAAGGGGCAAGGGTTCTATTCAAGACTTTTCCTTGTACCCAGAAAAGGCAATACATGGCGTCCTATCCTGGACCTTTCTACTCTAAATACCTTTCTGGTGATTCCAAAATTCAAGATGCTGACTCTTCACCAGCTGCTTCCTATGCTAGGCAAAGATGCATGGTTGGCAACACTAGACTTAAAAGAAGCATACCTGCACATCCCTATCAGGGAGTCTTGCAGAAGATACCTATGCTTCAAAGCAGGCTACATGCACTGTCAGTTCTCTGCACTGCCCTTTGACGTATCTACTGCGCCCAGGGTATTCACAAAGTGCTTAGCTCCAGTCATTGCATTCTGCAGGCAAAGAAATAGTCAAATATACCCATATCTGGACAATTGTCTAATTCAGGCAGAAAGCCAGGACATACTTTTGAATCATCTGGCCTTTGTACAAAGGGTACTGACTTGTCTGGGGTACACCATAAACTAAAAGAAATCACACCTGGTACCCTGTCAGCAAGCTTGAATACAACTTCCCAGATGGCGTTACTCACGCCAGAGAAACGGATTAATTTGACAATCTACTTCAAACAAGTGGCCACAAAAACCCAGTTATCTGCAAGGCAAATACTACAAGCCTTGGGGTCCATGGCCTCATGCATTCTTCTGATTCCATATGCAAGGCTGCATATGAAGAAACTGCAATGGTATCAACATTCACAGGATCTAGAAGCAATGAGTCCTATCATACCTTGCCTACGCCTAGAGTTCCTTTGGTGGGCAGAGGTCTGCCACCAAAACAGGGGACTACCATTCACACTACCCCCTGCCACTCAAACCTTAACAACAGACGCATCAGACTATGCGTGGGAGGGGGGGGTCCACCTGGCAGGGAAGTGCATTCAGGGCAAATGGAACCCAAGTCAAATGCACATGCATATCAATCAAAAAGAAATGTTAGCTGTACAGAATGCTCTGCAGCCTTGAAGGACCACATTCTTCCAGGACAATTAATGATAAAGACGGGCAACACCACTGTTGTGTGGTACATAAACAAGCAGGGGGGTACACATTCTTACCCCCTCTGCAGACTAGCCGTGGCATTGTGGAACACAGCCCTGAGCTGTCAAGTACATTTACAAGCTCAATTCCTGCCAGGAAAAATAAATACACTGGCAGACGAACTAAGCAGAAACCTCATGGACCGCCATGAGTGGAAACTGGAACCAAGGATTTTCAACATGTTGACAAGCAAATGGGGGAGCCCAGATATAGACCTGTTTGCCTCCCCCCAAAACTATCAGTTGGACAAATTCTGCACAAGGACTCCCCACAAACAAACTTGGAAAGTGGATGCTCTGTCTTTCAGCTGGAAAAACCTAGTTTATGCCTTTCCTCCTCAGTCTTTGCTCTGCAAAGTACTTCTAAAGATCAAACAAGACAAACCAAGGATGATTTTGATTGCACCAGACTGGCCACGCCAACACTGGTACCCCCTCTTGCACAGTGTGTCACTATGGGCCCCATGGCACCTGCCTCAGTCCCCTACTCTATTGTCTCAGCAGGAGAACCAAATTCTGCACCCTCAACTTCAAACACCGAGTCTAGCAGCCTGGCTAATTACATAATTTCTCCTTTACCATCCCTCAGTAAACCAGTGATGGATATCATTTTAGAGGCAAGGAGGCCTAGTACCAGAAAGTCTTAAGCTGAAAAATGGAAAAGATTCTGTGTCTGAAAAATGGAAAAGATTCTGTGTCTGGAACCAATCTCAAGGGATGAGCACAACAGTGCCCAATTTACCTCAGATTTTACAATACTTAACTGAGATGCTTCATAAGGGCCTGTCTTTTTCCTCCATCAAAATTCATGCCTCTGCCATCTCTGCTCGTTATAACACAGAACTGCCCCTCTTCTCTCATCCACTGCTTAAGCAGTTCCTCAGAGGGGCCAAAAATCTACGACCTCCCAGGAGAGCTCCAACTCCAGCCTGGGACCTCAGCTTTGTATTGGAAAAGCTCACCCTTCCTCCTTTCCAGCCAGCTGCCACTGCTGACTTAAAATTCCTTTTTTTGAAAACAGCTTTCCTTTTAGCAATCACTTCAGCAAGAAGGATATCTGAAATGCAGGCCCTCATGGCAGTGGAGCCTTTCATCATCTTTCATGCGGACAGGGTGTCCCTCAGGACCAATCTCTCCTTCATGCCCAAGGTGGTATCCAGTGTGGCCCTTAATCCATCCATACATTTGCCAACCTTCTTTCCTAATCCAAAGAACAAAGGGGAATGGATTCTGCACTCCTTAGACATGCACAGACAACTTAGATTCTACTTGGACAGAACTAAACCTCAAAGGAAGTCTGATCAACTGCTGGTGGCATTTGCTGCAGGGGTAGAGGGGAAGGCTATTTCAAAGCAAACCATTTCCAAATGGATAGGCCATTGCATTCTTTTCTGCTACAAACACCATGGAAAACCTATCCCACAGGGGATCAGACCCCACTCTACCAGGGCTGCATCTACCTCTACAGCCTTTCTCAGAGGCGTCCCTACCAAGGACATCCTAGAAGCTGCTACCTGGAGTTCTGTACCTACTTTCACCAAGCATTACCATCTGCAAATTTTCTCTAAATCCAGAGCTGGCTTTGCCACTGCAGTCTTGCAGGGACTATAAGCTGGTCCCCATTCTATTTAAGTTCCTCCTCCCATCCTTAGCTTTGGGAATCTACCCAAAAGTGATGACTGCACCAGTGAAACATGAAGAACATAGTACAGTTGTGTACACTTATAAATGTAGATGTTCGAGTGTATTCACTGTTGCAGTCCTGGTTACCCTTCCTCCAGCCCCCTTCTTTTTTTGGATATACCTCTACTTTCCGCTTTTTGGTGTATTTGCTTTTTTGTTGGAGGTATTACCTTGTATATTTATAGATTTAATTGCCTCCCATTAAGGGGGCACCTGACATCTGGGGCAAAATAAACTGATGCAATGGCGTTGACTGCATGTTTTATACCCCTGACGACCTGACATCATGGAAAAGGGACAGCAACCGATGCAGGACCCAAGACTTTGTTAATCAGGCCGACTGCAAGCAGATAACCCCAAAAGTGATGGCTGCAACAGTGAATACACTCTAACATCTACATTTATGGTAAGTGTACACAACTGTACTTTGCAAGGGGTAAATGCCCAGTTGGTAAGGCAAAAAGAGTAGAAATAACAGCTTTTTACATAGGCCAGTGACTTGTTTTAAGCATGGAATATTTGGAGTATGAAAGAGCATTGTGAAGGCTGTTAATTGGGAGGATATAGCCAAGCAGAGTAATGGGTACTAGTTCCTTTAAACCACCATACATGAGTTTACTGGTGGGGAAAGTAATTTTGTAAAGTGCAGGCCTAGTTATCTTCAGTATGACTGTAGTCATTCAGTAGTCCAACAGAGTCTGAATCGGTTAGAGTTTGCTGCTAAAGAGAGACTGTGTGAAGCCTGGGCACTCTGCTTCGAGGCAGGAGCCCAGCAAATGGTCATACTTGCCTATGAAATTCCTGATAGTGGAGAACCCTGAGGTTACCTGTTGAGCAAATGTATTATGTAAATAATCTAAAGGGTGACACAAGTAGATGTAGTGACTATGGGAACTGAATTGGGAGACCATGAAAAAGAGAGTTTGATGCTATCAGTTCAATCAAGAAAGGGAGATGTAGTCCTTTCAAAGCCTTAAAGGCAGAATGCTCAGGAGTTCCTTCTGACTGATGTATCTTTTCAGAATTACAGGAATGGACAACTCCTAGTTTACCATCCTATAGAGACAGCCCTTACCGGGTCCCAAAAACGTGAAAAGTGCTAGTAATAGTGGAGATAAAGAAAATGTTGAAGCTTGGAGTTATTGTGGAGTCAGTTAGTGACCAAAGAACACCCACTGTTTTCCCAAACCGGACAGCATGAAACTTTTTTTTTTTTCTACCACAAAAACTTAGTAGCATCTCAAATTTGACAGCTACCCTAAGCCCTGGGTAAATGAGTGTGTAGAGAGGTTTAGGAAGGTGAGGTTCCTGATCACCTGGAATGAACAAAGGTCAGTTAACTGATGAATCTAAGGAGAAGAATGTATTTTGTACTGCTGAAGGGTTGTTCTAATATACGGTCCTACTATTTTGCCATCATGGTGTGTCAGCTACATTTCAGAGGCTGAAGGACAGGATAGTAATCCCTCATCAGTACAATACTTCACTGTGTTTGTATGACATTCTCCTTCAGAGGATTTGAATTATCTCCCCAAACTACAGGTTGCATTGACTTTGCTGAAAGAGGCTGGGCTCACTGTTAATGCTTCAGAATGTAAAATTAGGAATGGGCGAAGTAAGACACCTTGGATACCTAATCGGAAGAGTATTAGTAAAACCTCAGAAAGAGAAGGTGGTAGGGACCAGCCCATCCCTCAAATCAAGAAATAAGTGGGGTCCTTCTTAGGATTTGTTGGGTACTACTGAAAAATTTCTATTTTGTCTCCATTGCATGCCCTTACCAACTTTACTAAAGGGAAATTGCTTGAGCAAGTCAGATAGACCCCAAAGGTTGATGAAGCACTGCACTGTCTAAACCAAAGCCTTAATGTAGAACTGCTCCTGGTGTTCCCTGATTTCTGTTGGCTATTTATCATATGTCTGAATGTATTGGAGTTTGGGTTGGGGCCATATTAATGCAGAAGACGGGCAACAAGGAACACCTGGATTGCTTCCACAATAAAATACCAAGCATGATGGAGGTCAAGTGCTTTGGATTAAATGGACCTTGAGTTTTCAATGTTTTTACAGGACAGGGAATTCAAACTGGTAGAAGGTCATGCCTTCCTCCATTGGTTTCATTAGCAGAAGGATGAGAATTTGAAATTATGCAGATGGGTCTGAGCGTTGGAGCTATTCTGCTTTCAGATTCAACATCACCTTGGTTTTCACCACCAGAATTCAGATGGTGTGTCTGAGGCTCACAAGACTTTTGATCAGGCTTGATTCTGATGGTTTAAGCTGGGAGTGTTATCTGTAACATGGTGCAGTGGTTACACTGGGTGAATGCCCAATGGATAAGGTAAACAGGGCAGAAACAAGAGAATTTTTCATGTGCCAGTGAAGTATTTTAAACTAGGAATAATTGGACTAGGAAAGGCCAGTAGAAACGTTGCTAATCAGTTGAGAGAAGCAGTGTGGTGTAATAACTACAGATACCTTTAAACAAGTTCCCATTTGGGAAAATCAGTTTCTATTGTGCTTATTTACAACCTGGCTATTTTCATGTTGTCAAAGGTCATTTGGGAGTCTAGAGGAGTTTAGACTAGTTGCGTTTAGAATTCATTGCTAAAGAGAGACTGTCCGAGGCTGGGGAAAGGGCTCTGAGGTGGGAGTCCTATGAATGGTCTGTAACTGCCACTGCCAGTGGAAGTCCTGGTAGCACAGAACCTGGAGGCTAGTGGTACTCCACTGGAGGGATTCTGGTAAAAGTTCATTTTCACCTTTAACCACAGAAAGTCTTGATAGTGAGAGACTAAACCTGTTGTCTGAGCAATAACAAGCATTCTCCCAGACTTTTTGGTTCATTGTTTTATGTTTGAGAAAAAGACTGATTGCATAAGAGAGTTTGTGCTAATGGGCTACTGAAAGATGCACATTTGAAAGGACTGTCAGATTTAGCAAAGGGTTTGCACCCTTGTCCTGATTTTTGCCTCAACTGTAGCATATGGATTAAATTGTTTACAACTTTTTCATTCTGTTACTACTAATTTCCTTTGGTTACTTTTCTGGCAAAATGTAATCCGTATTTGTGTTCTTTCAATGAAACGATACTGCTCTGAAGAAAGCATGTGTGCTCACTGCCTGAAAAATTCACAATAAAAGAACTTTCCATTTATTTGCCATGCATTTTCATTAGCGTGCAATATGAATGTACATATTTACCGAGCTAAACGAGCTGAGTACCGCAAAACTGTAATAATGTATGATTCATTAGTAAGAGGGAGAGAATTTTCTCTTATTTAGAATAAAAAAATACAACAAATGTAACAGAAAATTATCAGACAAGAGCCAGACCATAAAGAGAAGCATAGCTGAGCTTATCAACAGCTATGTATTTAGGCAGAGTTAATGAAATTACAGAAACTTAAGGAATTAACTGAAAAAAGGAATGTGTGTAATTGTAAGTCAGAATGATAAAAGTGAGAAATATGGTGAGAATGCTTTTTAAAAAGAAATCACATTTTAAGGCAAAGAATACATGTCTGTACATTCAGGAACAGTCATACATGTATTTTGAATACTTTTACAGAGTCTTAACAGTGATGTCCTGTACAAAATGTTTTAACTTATTTATGGACTGGTGAAGCATGCAAGGAGAGCAAATAGAATATAACTGTGGCAAGTCTGGAATGTATGGGTCATATTTAATGTCTGAGGGACTGATATCTGGTGCAGAAAAAGAACAGTTATGCAAATACTAAGACCAGGTAACAAGCAGGCATTATAGATGTTTATAGGAATGGTGAAGTATCTTGCAAAGTTTGTACATGTGGTTGATGAGTCTATATTTAGCTATTGAATGACATGTTTACTGAATGGCCATTCAACAAACATATACCAGCGAATATCGAAAGGCCATATAATTGTAAGAAATATCCTCGAATGATGATAGTTGGCCAACAAACAAGAAATGTCTTGAACTGCAAACTTAATGGTAACATAAAGGAAGTCTACCCTTTCCCCACTGTAGTGAGATCTTAGTTGGTAAATATAATTAGCACCCCCCACAAAGTGTATATGCCAACTGAGATTGCACTACAGTGGGGAAAGTGCAGATTTCCTTATCACAATGTTATTGTTAATTTCGCAGTTCGAGTAGTTTCCTGTATGTTGGCCCACTATGATTGTTTAAGGCTAATTTCGTATGATCGTATGGTCTTTTGATGAATGATATGTAAGTTGATTTGTGTTTTGTTGAATGGCCAGTGATTTAATTGCTAAACGTAGACCTAAGGTTGATAAACTATATTCTAAGAAAGCTCTTACAGCAAAATGTACCCTGGGAATAGTACTATGAGAAGAAAGACTTTTGAACTGCTCAAGAAACTACTTTACATGTACACCACTGGTAAAATACTGCAACGCGTATACACCAGACTTGTGTTGAAAGTAAATGTCAGTCAGAACTGTAGAGGAGTTGTGATCTTATAAGAGAATGGGTCAGTTGCCTGTGGTTCAGTGGCATTTACAGATACGCAGAGAAGGTATGAAAATAAACTGTTAGTAATGTAAGGATGTGAAAAATTTCATGAATACGTCTAAAGTAAAGCACTTAGTTGTTCAGATTCTAATAGCGCACAGATGACCCAATCACTTGCATTATTTAGGCCTCGGTTACTTAATGGTTGAGGGACTGGTGTTAAGTCAGTTCTGTTCATAATGACATCATGTAGAGTGCAACTGTAAACCAGCAGTGGCCGATTATGCAGTTCCTGTAAGGAGCTGTGCATATCTTCTCACCCTTGATGACCACTTTCTTCTATAATGTCTGAAATTCATTATCAAAAGCTTGCCATTCTGCTGCTCAAAATTGTTGGTTTGACAGATGAGTGGAGATTCACCATTCTCATCAACCCCCTGTTTTACATGGGGTCAGGGTTTCATGTCCGCTATTGCCACTTATTATTTTACTGCCATTCATTTTTGCTGTAACACCCTCTTGATCTGTAGCATGATTTCTTCACGCCACTGTTTCTGTCCAAAAGACAGCTGTTGACAGGCTATTCCCAACATAGAGTTTAGCAAGTCTGAGGTATACTTGAAATGCTTTATTGAGGTATAAGATAGTAATTAGAGTCATATATGAGCAAAGTTATTTGTGTGCAGGGTGAAACATGGATGAGCTTTTTAGTCTCTAGAACAATATAAACACATTACACAAAACAAAACTGTTTTTTGTGGGTTCACAGGATCTCCTCAATGGCTGCAGCCAGTTGATCCATTTGTTCCTTAACAAGGCTGAAAGCCCTCTTGCCTATTTATTCCCTGGTGTAGACAAGTATTGGGTGTTGAGAAGCAGGCTTGTCTGCAGATTCTGTGGACTGTTCTATCCTCACACCCCCCCCCCCCGAGCATGTGCCTTCACAATTGCTTCTCTTGGGTGGTGCATACATGTTTCTGTACATGTTCAGTCTTACCGCTACGCAGGTCAGTGCTACACTGCATAGATATACTAGGCTCCTTGCTGTGAGTGATATGCCTGCAGTCATGTAGGTGTCACCAGCTCAGTGAGGTAAGCTGCTGTCCTGCCTTCAGGGTGGATGAACTGGTGTTGGCCACTCATTCCTATCCTCCTTCTCTCAGTCCCTGTACCACCTGTGCTGCTAGTCAAATGCAGGCTGTCTGGGTTGCAGTTGGGGCTTTATACATCTGCACTATGTGGCTGGACTTGAACTCTGTTGTGAAAAGGGAGATTAGATTACTCTTGAACCAACATGTATCAGAAAGATCTGTTTCTTTTTTATTGTTCTGTTGCCGTACTCTGAGCCTTTCTTGCACACTGGCAAATTACAAGCTATCAAATGGGTCTCCTTGCCATTGTTAGATTTCAGTCAAAAGGATAAATTTAATAATCAGCATGATCAGATTTCTGCATGTATCTAGCACTCCAGAGGGAGATGAAGTGTGTGACATGCTTTTGACATACTTAGAAATTCTCGCAGGACTTTATCCATGATGGCATTGGGGAGAACAGATAGCTCAGACAGTTTTTCTTACTATCAGATTTGTTCAGAGGACTGTCAGTGATAACAGAGCTGTTGTGGTAACATCTTATTTTTTTTTTAACCGTAAATGCTTCTTTGTTTGAATGAATCCTATCATGTTCAGTATGTGGGTGCTGTGTTGCAGGAGGACCAGACACTGGTGTGACCATAAGAATTTTCATAGGTTCAAAAGTTAGCACTTTGAATGAAGGTGGTCTGCAAGGCGGAGTAGAGCCCAGCTATGCACCTTGAAGAGCATAACCAATACATTTCCCTCCTTTTTGTAAAGCTTAAGCTGCTAATGAAGGAGTGCATTTATGTGAATTTATTCATAATCGAGTCAACTTGAAAAATGCCAACGTTGTACACCATTTAACATATAAGGGAAGTTTGTTCCACAGGTGGGGAATCCTTTTGGACCAACCTTACCCCTGAAAGAGATTCTGCCTTGCAGCATGAGGTTGCAACCCCAACTGGAACATCAAGTCCAGGGTACATCCTTAGGGTGAGTCTGGGGTGCAGTAATCTGAACAGACAAGAATATATTCGTAATACAGTGGAGTTATTTAGTAACATGCACTGACTTTGTCACCCCAGACACTGAATCACCTGCAAAACACATATCAGTCAACAAATCAGTTTTGTATAAAACATATCTCTGTGTCAGACAGCAGAAGGGTATCTGATAGTGAAAGATCAAATTTGTAATACAGTGAGACAACCCTAGTAGTGAACTTCTGCAAACCATCTCCCACTTAAACTAGCAAAAAGCAATCTGGGAACAAGCCAAAATAAAATGATCAGACTTACTACTAAACGCTGTTCAAGTCCATAAGCATTCTAACAGCACAGTGATGCTGTGGGCAGACTGTCTGGTCACTTAACTAGAACACTGAGTTCTTGGAGAGGCCAGCTGTCTTAACAGTCCAGAGGGAACATTTTTTTCTAATTGAAATAATCATCTGTTGCTCTTTTGAAAAGTAGCAAAATCACTGAGGCAAAGGCCAGTTAGCACCATTGAAGCCTTTACAACAAAAAGGATGGAAATGGGAAGAATGCATTGTCACAGCATGGGAAAAAATGATGTACACAGTTAATCCAGTTTCACGGAGCGCTGGGAGTGCTGCAGAGTTGAAACATTTTTTATCCTAAATGTAAAAACCTCACAAAACAATTAAATTGCATTCCCAGTACTGAAAGGGAGCAAAAACGGAGCACAGAGACTGACAGCTAGTTGCCAGTGTCTTGCAAGTCTTAAAAGGACATATTATCCCTAAATACAACTGCTACGTTTGTGCTTTTAAAGTTTCTACAAACTTATTTTTCTGAGGAAATGTATGTTTGTTTTCTGAGAGTATATTATTTTTATGACAAGAGAGTATATTATTTTTATGACAAGAAATCTATTTTTGTAGACTGTCATACCTATGAGGGGAGATGCTGTCAAACAATCCATCCATCTCTTTGCAGGACACCCTTGTTTTATCTTGCCTTCTTCCTGTTTGTCCCAAATCTTCTTCACCAGATTGTCTGCTTTCCTGCATATGTGCTCAGACCTACCATAATATGTTCTCTTTGACCTTATATGCAATTGGAGCTACTTGTGTTTCTGTTCTGATGCCCTCATTTCTCCATCTGTCCCACATTTTGCATCCTACCACACATCTCAGGCACTTCACCTCCATCATCTCTAGCTTCATCAACTGCTCTGCCTTCACTGCCCAGGTTTCTGTACCATACAGAAGTACTGGTCATACCACTGTTTTGTATACCTTACTTTTCAGCTTCTTTGGCATTCTTCTGTCACACACTACCCCTTGCAATCTGTGCTGGTTGGCTTTAGCTTTCTCTGATTCTAGCTTTGACCTTCTCATTCTGACTTCCTTTCTCCTTAACCACCTCTCGCAGATGCTTGCAGCTGTTAACTTGTTCCACTATTTCCCTTCTATCTCAATTCTCAGAGAATCTGGTAATTACATTTGTAAATCAGTGCATCTACATTAGCATGGTTTAGCTGGCGAACTAGTAACATAGAAAACAAGCCACAACAATTTTTTTTATTATTATTTTTGTGTGATCTCTAGATGTATACAAATGTAAAAAGTCACAGGCATGGGTTTGAAAGTGTTTTTTTACGTCATGATGTGCACACACTTCAACAGCAACGTTCAGTTATTTGAAATGTGTTTTTTGCATTTCTGCTACTGATTTGGGACTTGAGCTTTCCTTTTGGTGCAAAGAGTGAGAAAAGGTAGCTGAACTCTAGCCTCCCAGTTTGATTGACACCCCACTCCCGTACTGATTACATCAGCCGCTTACATCATCTAACCCCACCCTGGGTCCCATGACACTACCCCCTCTCTCAGAGATTGGTTTAACTGCCCTTCCACCTAATTCCTTCCAGTTTCCAGCCCCTTTATCAAGCCAGGCACAGAGCTATCTAGCCCTCTTTTGCACCATCTTCACCTCCTGGAACCTAGAGAGAGGAAGAATCTGAACAGAAGAGTCCTCAGTAACTCCTAGACTCAGGACAAAGCCTGACCGTGAAGACCCAGACTGGAGTACCATAAAACCATGTTCTAGAACTGCATTCCACCTGTCACTGCAGCTACCCCACAGAAACTAGTTATAGATGTTGTAGCCACTGGGCCCGCATTTAACAACATTTCTATAATCTGCAGTACAATGAAAATTGTTGTTTTAAGGCACCACTCCACACTGCTATATTCTTTACACCATAGACGCAGTTTGCCTATGCTCAAAGAAGATCCAAGGTTCTTGTGTTTATTAAACGTGTTTCTATACTCTGCAGTTCACCACTTGGTGGATTTTTATTCCATGTGCACAGAAAGCCTGCATAAAAGGTTTTGAAGTGTCAAATTTTACTTACTTTTTTCCCTCCTACTTGTGCACATTCATGAACTCTGTAAAATAAATGAACAGTGCAAACAGTCAAGGATTTCCTCCAGGTTCAGCCACCTAGGTTCAGCAGGAATTGGCTTTCTAAGAACTGGTCCTTTCTGGACACTGACAAGTTTCAAAGGGGGAAAAACAGGCGTGCCCGAGGAAGAGGGCAATACAGAGGCTCCTACAGGGGACGCCAATGGCAACAGACTAATCAAAGAGGTAGCGCAGGGACTACCCCTGCTCCACAGGGACAATCACAATGACTTGACTTTGACACTGCCGACCAAGGCTCAAAGAGAAGCACCTTTAGGCAGAAAATTATCCTTATTTTCAAAAAATTGGCACATTTTAACAAAGGACAAATGGATTCTGGACATAATAGACCAAGGCTACAGGTTCCACTTCCATACTTTACCAACAAGACAAGGCATGCCAAACCTGCCACAAAATCAAAGGGCAGAGGCATTCGAACAAGTTTCAAAGCTGAGACAAATCAAAGCAATAGAAAAGGTTCCTCCTCAGGAGCAAGGCCAGGGATTTTACTCAAGACTGTTCCTTGTTCCAAGAAAAGAAAAGCAATGGAGACCTATACTGGGTTGTCCGCTCTAAACACTTTTCTCATTGTACCAAAATTCAAAATGCTGACGCTACAGCAACTCCTTCCCATGCTGGGCAAGGGGTCTTGGCTGGTTACTCTGGACCTCAAGGAGGCATACCTGCATGTCCCAATGAGACTCAGTTGCAGAAGATACCTCAGATTTCTTGCAGGGTCAGAGCATTATCAATTCTCAGCATTGCCTTTTGGCTTATCTACTGCGCCCAGAGTATTCACGAAATGCCTGGCATCAGTAATTGCACACTGCAGACTCCAGGGGATACAAATATACCCCTACCTGGACGACTGCCTAATACAAGCGGACAGCAAGTAAGGCTTGACAAAAAACTTGAATTATGTCATTCACTTACTACAGGCTTTGGGATACACAGTCAACTTACAAAAATCAAGACTACTGCCATCCCAACAAATAATTTTTCTAGGAGCCAAACTAGACACAGAATCACAAATGGCTTACCTCACAGAAGAGAAGCAAGAACAATTACCACATTACTTCAAAAGCCTAGCAAAGCTCACCCAGATGACTGCAAGGAAAATCCTGCAGGCCCTGGGTTTCATGGCATCTTGCATTCTACTGATTCCACTGGCAAGACTACACATGAGAAAGTTACAATGGTACCTCAAAAGTTTATGGTCTCAACACAGCCACAGCTTAGAAGCAATTATTCCACTCGTCCCATGTCTACAAAGGGAATTTTTGTGGTGGGCCCAAGCAAGCCAGTTAAACAAAGGTATGCCTTTCAACAAACCTCAAACAAGCCAAACCATTACAACAGACGCCTCAGACCATGGATGGGGGGCGCACATGGAGGGCAGATGTGTTCAAGGGCAATGGACTCCCCAGGAAGTACATCTGCACATCAATCAAAAAGAGATGTTAGCAGTAATGCATGCAATCGAGGCCTTCGGAAAAAATCTTCAACAAGGTCATCTACTAATAAAGACAGACAACACCACTGTTATGTGGTACATAAACAAGCAGGGGGGTACTCATTCATACCCTCTTTGCAGACTAACAATGGCTGTTTGGGAAAAGTCCCTGAAACTGAACATACAGCTGCAATCCCAGTTTGTTCCGGGCAGGGACAATGTTCTGGCAGACAGTCTAAGCAGAAACATCCTGGATCCGCACGAATGGATGTTGCATCCAGACATTTTTGCACAAATAACTCATGCATGGGGGAGGCCGGACATAGATCTCTTTGCCTCCCACCTCAATCATCATCTGAAAAAGTTCTGCTCGAGGACACACCATCCACAAGCCTGGAGAATAGATGCTCTCTCATTCAGCTGGAACTCCCTAACAATCTATGCATTCCCACCTCTACCATTAATGACCAAGGTGTTGCTGAAGATCAAAGCAGAGCAACCGAAAGGCATTTTAATAGCTCCAGATTGGCCAAGACAGCACTGGTATCCATTACTAAGGAGCATAACTTGCACCAAGCCGTGGCCCCTGCCTCAATGGCCTCCACTCTTGACTCAGCACAATTACAGGACGGTTCATCCCAACCTACAAACTCTGCAGCTGACAGCTTGGAGGGTCCCATGATTTCTACCTATATCTCTCTCTCCAAGGAAGTTCAACAGATATTATTGGAAGCACGCAGACCTTCCACCAGAAAGACTTATTCAGCCAAATGGAAGAGATTCAACATCTGGAATACCAACAGGGGACAGGATGCATCAGTAATGAGCATCCCACAGATATTGGAATACTTGGCAGACATGCTGCATAATGGACTTTCCTATTCTTCCATAAAAATACACGCTTCAGCAATTTCAGCAAAATACAACACTGATCCACCTGTGTTTTCACATCCTTTGCTAAGACAATTTCTAAGAGGGATAAAGAATATCAAACCTCCCAGAAAACCACCAATGCCTGCATGGGACCTCAATTTCATGTTGGAAAAATTAACTCTTCCTCCTTTTGAACCAGCAGCATCTTCAGAATTGCAAGTTCTTTCCTGGAAAACAGTTTTCCTGTTGGCAATTACCTCAGCAAGAAGAGTTTCGGAGGTACAGGCTCTCATGGCAGTACCTCCATTCCTCACTTTTCACCAGGACAGGGTTTCTTTAAGAACCAATCCTTCTTTTATGCCAAAAGTGATATCCAGGGTGTCTCTAAATCAAGCAATTCACCTGCCTACTTTCTTCCCCAATCCTCAAAAATAAAGGGGAAAAGCTGCTGCACACTTTGGACATTCACAGACAACTACGCTACTACTTGGACAGAACAAAGGCCAACAAAGTCTGACCAACTATTTGTAGCATACGCTCCTGGAGTGCAAGGAAAGGCAATTTCCAAACAAACAATTTCAAAATGGATTGGACATTGCATCAGATTCTGTTATTCTTTCCATGGAAAGGGTGTGCCAGCCAATATCAGGCCACACTCCACCAGAGCTACAGCCACCTCCACAGCCTTCCTAAGAGGGGTGGCTACAAAGGACATTCTAGAAGCTGCTACATGGAGCTCCGTGCATACATTTTCCAAGCACTACAACCTACCTTTATATTCCAGATCCCGAGCAGGCTTTGCTTCGGCAGTCCTGCAGGGCATTTTAGCTACACCATCCTTATCTTAGAGCCTACCACCCCCAGTTTGGCTATGGTATTCAACCCATATGTAAGGACTGCAGTTGCATTCTTGAAGGACATAGTACAGTTTTGTACCTACCATAAATGTAGATGTTCAATAGATATGCAACTGCAGTCAGGTTTTCCCTCCCTCCTACCCCTCTGTGTATTGGGTCCACTTCCCTCCTTTTATTCTTAGCTGGGGATATCTGTTATAGTGTATCTGTTTATTGCTATTGTGTATGTCTGGAAATTTTATCCAGTTCTAAATTTAGCCTTCCTTGGAGGGCACCTGGCATCTGGGGCAAGAAACACTGAGGAAGATGGCGCCAGCTGATGCTTTTATACCCAAGCCGCTCTGACGTCGGGGAGGAGGCGACATCAGCCGACGCCGGACCCAGACTTTGGAATCCGGCCAACCGAGGGCTGCCTGAGGCAGGACAACCCATATGTAAGGACTGCAGTTGCATATCTATCGGACATCTACATTTATGGTAGGTACAAAACTGTACTTTGTAGTTCCTAATGTGTTCATGTTTTTTTGTTTGTTAGAAGTTAAAATTAAAAGTAAAACCTTTTAACTACGAATGAGGTTCCACAGTTTGCTGAGCTAGTAAACCCTTATGAGTCTTTCAGGAATATTCAAATAAGAGACTAACCTTTAAGTTTGGGATTGGCTCCTTGTTTTTCCATCTCCCATATTTTCTTCCTGCCGGCTCCCGTGGACCCTCCCACCATTGTCTGTAATTGCCCTTAATATTATGTATTAAAACAAGAACACTCATCCTACTGTCTACTTAACTGAATAAACTACTGGAAACTTCAACAAGGTGTGCCTATTTCTCCCACAGGGAGGGTATCGGAGAGACAGTCTCCTAGATCTGCCAGCTGAAGTGATTTTTATCTGGACTTTATACTCTAATTCTCAGCTTCTTCTGATTTCCCTCATTTGCTGCCATTACAGCTGTCTTAGTTGTACTCAGTTTCATTGTGTGTGCATTCAGTTTTGCATTCCATTCCTTATCCTTTGCTGAAGTTCTTGTTCAGAGACTGCCTGCAGTGTCACATTGTCTGCATATAGTTGCTTTGCTGATCTGTCCCTTCCTGCCTGTTTGCTGATATAGTCTATCACCCAGTATGAACTGGAGTTGGCTCGGAGCTAAACCCTGCTGCACATTCACTTCCACTGGTAACCTTCTCTGCGAGTCCAAACACTGTTTGTACTTGTGTCATTGGGTCTTTGTACATAGCTTGCACTAGTTCTGCCATTGTTTTTGGGGCTTTGAACCATCGCAAGCCAGCCCAAATCAGCTTTCCTGGGACCTTGTCATGTGCTTTCTTAAGTCTAGGAATACCCAGTGAGACTTTCCTCATCTCTAGCTTCCTAATTATTTGCTTCACTCCAAAGGTCAGGTCAGTTGTGCTGCATCCTGATCCGAATCTGAATTGCTCGTGTCCCATCTTACTTTCTACTACTCTGCGTATTCATTTATTAATCCCCCTCGCCAAAGCTTTCCTGTAGTGTGACATTAGTTTGATACCTCTATACTGCCCACAGTTATGAATGTCTCCTTTTCTCTTGTACACTGGCACTAGTATGCTTATTCTCCAGTCATCTGGGATGCACCTTTCTCTCTGTACTGCTATGTGTACCCATATGAGTCATTTTTCCTCCAACTCAACCAAACTTGACCATGTCTTCTGTGACTTAATCTGAGCCTGCTGCTTTCCATGGTTTTATTTTCTTTAGTGTTGCTATTTTTATGGTGGGCTCCTCTTCTCTTCTTTCTTCATAAGCTGTGTCTGTAGCAGTATGGCTTCTGTGTGGTTTTCTTCATTCAGAAGCTGCTGGAAGTACTCCTTCGATCTACCTTTAATGTTCTGTGGAATGGTAAGCAAATTATTGCTGGCATTCCTTATGAAGGGTGTCTGATGACTATCTTTCTGTTTTTGTCTTGCAACCTGATAGTTTCTTTGTGCTGTTTACTGAATCAGAGAGTTTCTAATGCTTTGCTCTTTGCTACTGCAATTCCTTTCTTAACCTCTTTGTTAGTCAACTGGTTTACCTTCTTACACTGGTCCATCTTTTCTCTCTTCACACTTTTTCCCTGCAATCCTTTTTGCTTTTGACAACTTCCTAGACTTCTGCATTCCACCACCAGCTTTCCTTATATACCTTATTTCCATACCTGGCTGTGTCACATATCTGTTCTATAGTCCTCACGCATGCTGTTTTTAGGTCCTGACATTCTTCATCTCCACCTATTCCCTCTTTTTCCTGAGGTGCTAGAGCCCTGAGTATTTCCTTGAATTCTTCTGCTTTCCTTACAGTCAAATTCCAGGCCTTCAGCCTAGTCTCCGACATTAGAGCCTTGTCTGACCACTGCTTGCAACTGATTGTGGCAACCAGTGGTTTATGTTGTGGCCCGATTGTTTCACTGGGGTGATTTTGCACTTACTGATTCTTCCCAGTTCTCCTTCCTTGCTTAAAGGAAGTCTGCTTCAGTTTCATGGTCGCTGCTCTTGTATGTCATCTTGTGACCATCTCTCTTGCTGAATCATGTTTTGACTACATCAAGCCATTAGCCAGACAGAAGTCTAGACTGGTCTTTTCTCCTTTGTTTCTGTTGCCTACTCGATTCATATCCTATTCTGTCTGTCAGTTCATTGCATCCAGGTTCCCCATTATCAACACCAAGTCATGTTGTCTTGCTTTATCTATTAGATCCTGCAGCTGCTGCCTGAATGCACTCCTTTCCACTCTGTCACAGCGTTGCTGTAGAGCATATGCTGAGATTATGAATACTGCCCTGTCCTTACACTGGAGTGTGAATGCCATAAGTCTGTCACTATTTCTGATGACATCCCTCACTGACTTCTGAAGCCTCACCTTCACCACAGTTCCCCCATTTCTAGTCTGTCCACCTCCTGGGCCACTGTGGGCCCCAAGTCAAGTGACTTTATGGCACTGCTGTTCCATCTTGTCTCCTGAATGTAGAGGATGTCTACCTTGCTTCCTACCAGAATGTCATCCACTTCCAGTCTCCTCTGTGTCACTGAACCTATGTTGAATGTAGCAATCCTTAGTTCATGTTTGGCAGATTGATTGGTTTTGCATCCAACTTTCACACAACAGAGCCATTTCAGGTAACCCAATCTGGGCAACTGGACACTGGCCTTCAAACCCTGTTACCTATCATTCCTTTACTCAGTTTCATGATAAAGTTAGACATCAAACATGCTCACCTTCACATTCAGATTGGCAAAGATTCCTTCATTGTGCTGATGTGTTCTGTGTATGATTAATGAAAAACACGATAGTACAGAATGAGTCATTGGTGTTTGTTTTACTGTCAACAAAAATAGCCAGTTCATCTTGTGTCTTTATCTCGCACACACTTATCTGAGAAGTTCATTTAAGGTCTCCATAGTATCATAAAGAACAGATGCTTTGCACTGAGATGAAAATCTGCTTTAAAAATGACTTACTAACCATAGCTCTCAACTTCTTTTCTTAAGAATCTGGAACAAATACTAAAAGTATTGAGGCAGACAGGTTCAAAATCAGGGGGGATAAGTCACTAAGAGCATTAACAGTGCAACATCTTTTGCTTCATCGTGCATTTTCTGAAGAGTAAGTATGAAACTGTAATGTCTGGCATTATTGACTTAACGATTAAGAAGTATGAAACTGTAATGTCTGGCATTAATGACTTGAGTAAGAAGTATGAAACTGTAATGTCTGGCATTAATGACTTGAGTAAGAAGTATGAAACTGTAATGTCTGGCATTAATGACTTGAGTAAGAAGTATGAAACTGTAATATCTGGCATTAATGACCAACTGCAATCCTGAATGACTTGCCAAAAAATAATTTTTGAAAGGAATGTTGCACAAGTGTGAGGCAAAATTGAGGATGTTCAGCAAAATCAGGAACAGCTGAGAGTTATATTTTACTGTTAAGTGTAAAGTGAAAGTTGTACTGGTAATGACATCAGTTTTCTTTTTTTCTGAGAGCATTAGAACTTGTCTTTGCTTTATAATGCCAACACATGTTTACACAGATACTCTCTACAAGAGACCTGTTATGCATGTGTTCAGCATGGTCAACCAAGCTGATATCAACATATAAAGAAAGGATCATTTTCTTTAAGTAGCTTTTGTAATCAGAGTAATCAAAACTACATGGTATCAGACATGACTCTTTATAGTGGTACCCATCGACAGTCAATATAGCCATCATCCTTCTCAGAATGCACACCCCATTATGGTAAGTGGGGTGGTATTTGAACAGGATAATATCAAATTATACTAGCATGGAAATCAACGATAGAAGTTTTTTTTTTTGTTTTTTTTTTTTTAAAAAAGTTTTTTTAATTTGTTCTGTCCCATTCCCTTAATATTAGTAATACTCTCGTTGACTTAAAGTTGTACAGTGGTAGTTTGATATTGTCAGATGAGCCTCTTCTTAAGAAAAAAGTACGTTTACCGCCCCCCCCCCCAACTGCTGCATCCTGTGTTACAGAATTTTGAGGTGCTGATGGAATATGACATTTGATTTTTATTTAATATACAGCAGAGAGGGGGGTTTTAATGGAATTAATGACTAACAAATAGTTTGTATTATGAAACTGGATAAAGGGGGAGGGTTGATTCTAATGGAAACTGTGGGCTATATTGGTAGAATGATGATTGTGTTATATGAAGGAGATAAATATATCCCAGTTTCCAAAAATGAAGTAGATATCGCGTACCATAAATTAGATATGGCTCTGGAGGGCCTTTTAGTACAGGGAGTAATTAATAAAGGTCTGTTTGATTTTTAAGACAGAAGCCGCTAAGATTCTTGCTATTTTTGGGATTCTCAAAGTGTATAAAGCAATTCAGGATCCCCTTTTTATGTGGGAAAAACTGAAATGACTTTAAGGAAATGTTATCTATGAACATTTATATGATATTAAAAAAGTGAATACTAATGCCCTGCTTAAACACTAGAAAGGATGTGTAGATAGTGTATTTTTATTTTTTGTTTTGGAAGAGGTTATACTGACCCACGAGGTGGACACTGGGAAACCAGAATTGAATATCATGAGTGGCAACTCTTCGTTGGAGCCAGTATGTCATCTGGGTTAAATGACCAAAAATCCTGTGTTAAAAATGAGGGCAGCTAGACTTTAAATGATACTTTCTTTATGCAAGTTGTCTTTCTTATTATATGTTTTTGTTTTAAAAAATTTTAAACAATACAAGGGGTTCAGTAGTGTGTTTATGCTATGGGAAAATCATTGTTTTATAAATTGAAGTTGTTCCATAATTGTTCCCATCTTATTTGTTATGTATTTTGTGCGGTTTATTATAGCAGTAACCAACGACGTCTGTGTGGTATATTGAAGATTTACCCACTGTTGGTGTGGCTTAATCACGAGGTCGAAGCCAGAGTGATTAAATAAAGCCAACCGTGGGTAAATTTCAATGTACCACAACCACTGAGTCAGTTATTGCCATTCTACAATGATATTATTTAAGAAAAAAATACTTATTTTTCTTAAATAATGTCTTTGTGTAATGGTGCAATACTGTTCTTCCATGGCTGGTGTTATATTGCTGCCTTGTTTTGATGTACTGCGCATGCGTATGGGACTTGTGCTCCAATGCTTATGCAGTACATAAGGACTGCGAAGAGGTAGCAATGGAGAAAGAAGATCTCCACTGCTTATTCTTCTTTGTTATAATCAAAAAGGGAGAGTTTTTGTTAGGGAGAGTTGGGACAGACAAAATAAAAGGATAGTAGGATAGTCAGGTAAGTTTTTTTTTTTTTTTTTTTGCCATCTCCCGAACGTAAAATGCCTTCCGTTTTCATTTTTTTGTTTTAATACAAAAGAGATATACTAACGGGAAAAAGTCTGGGTGACCGGACCTTTTTCCGTTGGTATATTCTTGGATTTAACAACGGGCACACTGGTTGGGCTGGCCAGTCAGTGTGCTCGTTTTTGGATGCCAATGGCCAGTCATTGTATAAAATCAAATTAGTGTTTATGTAATTATTATTATCATAATAGGTTGGTGAATTTTACTGAACTAGAAAATTTTTGAGTTAGTACTTTATTGTCTTAATGACCATTAGATCTTACTGGTTAATGAATTGTGTATCCGTTATTTAAACCCTAGATTGGAGGTGTTGGTTTACTTCTGATGAAGTCTGAAATGTGAAAGGATGAAAGCGCTTAACTAAACCACATGTTTGTGTTTAGATGTTATCTCGCTCTAGGTATTAATTACATTGTTTCCTTCCCTTGGATCTGTTTGTATGAGTTCTGCAAGTGTGCAGGGCATTCTGATTACAAGTGTTACCTGCATTTTTCTGCTATTTTGTGGTGACCATAAGTGTTTGAATCACTTCCAAGGTATAAATCATTATGCTTGATAATTAACCACAGATGGACATGTGTACTCCTGGCATGACTTCAACAGCTTTGGACATGTCTGTATTGGAGCTTGTGTCCTCCCCATAATAAGGATGACATTATGCAGTGATGAAATTTCAAAATTTCACAGAAGAAAAATCCGGACAATGCTACATTACCTGGGAACACTGTGGCACAGAGATTGCCATTACTAAGAAAATATACAGTTATTTGTTAGTGAAAAAGGGTGATTTTATTTGTACAAGCAATTACTCAGTACAGTGCTGCTATGATTTTTTAAAATCTGAGAAAACTTTCACAGACAGACAGTATTCTTACAGAGTGAATTTATATAGCTGTTTCCAAGTGTAAATGAGGGCACTTGTTATATAAATCTAGCACTGCCTGAGAACACTTTAGTAGATGGACATTATTACTGCTTCAGTGAATTTGTTTACTTTTGTGAGTAGAAAGGGCCACTTCTGATGTAAGAAATTTCACAGTGGACAAAGTTTGAGCAGCACTACAGTGCGTAAGTGGCAGACAGATGTTGCTGTTACATTCAGTGTGAATTTATCAATTTATTTTTGAATGTGCAAGAGAGTTTCTCTTGCTGTAGCAACTGCTACAAAGACAAAAACTTCCAAACAGTACTGTCGCACTGTGGTAGATCAGCATCATGTGTTACTCACATTAGAAATGTATAATTTTATTTGTTACAAAGGTGTTCCTTTTGTTATATGAAATCTCACAAACGGCATAAAAACATATTTTAGTGTATAAAACATCAGATGCCTATTTTTCCTTGATGGGGAAATTACAGGCAAACTGTCTGCATATTTAGAAGTACAGTGCAAAACCATTGTCATAATTACTGTATCATGTACCACACATTACTGGGATTTGTCTAACAAACCCCTGGGGAGCGTTTGTCTCAGAATACAAGTTTTCTTTTTCTTTTAGAGTTCTAGTCAATGTTTAGTAATTTAATTTGAATCTGTGTCTTTGTGACCTAGGACTTTATCATGCCAGGCTTGTCTGTCAACATCTCCTTCTTTAAATTCTTGAAAATTCAAATTCATTACTACAGTAATGCTGTTATCCATGTTAGCATATGCTATCTCCCTCCTGTCTTCATATGCAACCAAAATGTTGAGCTTCAGTTTTATACTACCTAACCCTCCACTGTGTTGTCTAGTTTATTTCCTTATCTCATTTATAGCTCTTAGTCGTGGAGTACTGCACCATTAGCAGCCTGTAAATACCCTTGTATTCAGTGTATTTCTGAAAAATCTGGTTAAAAGCGTGAGGAAATCGTAAATCTTTTTTTTTTAACAATCTCTTTATTGACTTTTCTTAAATGAGTTTCCATTGAGTTCAATACGAAGAACAAACATATCAGACCAAAAAACAAAAATAGTTAGATAACAATGTTAAGTACAGTGAAATGTACTAGAGTGACAGGATGGTGTTATCACATATGATTAGCAAAAAAGTTGAGAAAAATATTAAATCATTCAATAAACTATGTACTTATATACATATGTACTGCTTGCCAGTAAAACACAACCAATATGACGACAATGTAGGTGTATTAAGACAGATGTTAATAAAACATACAAGTGGCAATGTCATCTAGTAAAAGGTCTTCTTTATTTACAGTGACAATAGCTGCATATTGATAGTCTTTATGTCAGTACTATAATACCTTGTATACATAAATCCAGTATTATGCCTTTTCTAAACTTGCAATAAAATAATTTAATATTTCCACAAAATCTACTAAGAAAGTTCTTTTTTAGCATAGTTAAAATTTAATGTTAGCTATTTGTCCCAAAGACTTCATCAGAAATAATAAAATACACTTTCAAATCACTTTTTTAAACCATTCAAAAAACATTTGACCAATCAGATCATTTCATTAATAAATCAATTAAATACATAAAAACATTTAAAAACCTACTACAAAAAATATACATCTCAAAGTGTCCACACAGTTAACACAGTTTAAAACACAAGGACATTCACCCCTGTATATTCACTTTAGTACTTTTCTTATTTTTTAAGAAACATTTTATGTTCACCATATCATTCAGACCAGGGGATAAATAAGAAGCAAGTTTAATCTGCCATTCTGCCTCCCTTTGTTCAACATAATTTCTAAAGCCCCCTCCCCTAAGGTCACGTTTAACAACTTTCACTGTAGAAAAAGTACATTTCTTCCAGTTAGAACATGTCAAAGAATGCTTAAAAAGGGCATTGTTACTATTTTTAGTTTTTATAGAATACAAGTGTTCTAATACCAGTTTCCTTAAACTTCTGGTAGACATGCCCACATAAAAACGTGGGCATGTTGAACACATCGCAAGATACACTGTCCATGTTGTACCACAGCTCAATTTTCCAGGGATGGGTATAGTAAACTGTAGATGTTCTAGGAACACAAAAGGACCCTCAGAAGTAAATCTGTATGCCCTGCACCCTGAACATTTGAACATACCCCCAGTTTCACCAGAAGTAAGGGTTGGCCCAAAGTTGTTATTTTCTAACAAATGTTTAAAATTTTGATTTTCCGTATAAACAAAATGAGGGCCTTCTCCAAGAACGTTAGATAAGTCTGCATTACCTGTAACTACTTTCCAGTTTTCACTAATAATCTGACGGATGTAATTACAGTCTACATTCATGTCCAAACAGAATCTAAGACCTTCTGCCCCTCTCTCTTTTGTGTGTGTGCCACTAGGTACTACATTCTGAGCTTTTTTAACAAAACCTATTAACAGAGTAGGAGGAAAATCTGTGTCTCCTGTGAATGACCTCTTGAGCCATATTTTCAAGCAGGTCTCCAAGGTAACTTGAATTATACCATGACCCCCCATTAATATTCCAAAATGACCCCCCATTAATATTCCAAAACGTGCACGCTGATTGGCCAGCGTGCACATTGTAAATCGACTTATACTAATGGAAAAAGGTCCGGTCGGCCGGACTTTTTCCATTATTATAAGTCTTTTTTAAAACATTGTCTCGCTATGTTAAAGAAGTTTAACATAGCGAGACAGGTTTAAAAAAAGCAACGGAGATCTCAGTTGCTTTTTTTAAAGCTGTCTCGCTATGTTAAACTCCTTTAACATAGCGACACAGTGTGTAAAAAGCAACGGAGATCTTGCTTTCTCCATTGCTTTTTTTTTTTAAACCTGTTTTGCTATGTTAAATGGGTTTAACATGGCGAGACAGCTTTAAAATAAGCAACGGAGATTCTCCGTTGCTTATTTTAAAGCTGTCTCGCTATGTTAAACCCATTTAACATAGCAAAACAGTAAAAAGCAATGGAGATCTTGCTTTCTCCGTTGCTTTTGCCCACAGCTCTGATGTACTGCGTAGTCATACACATGCGCAGAACATCAGAACTGCCGCAGAATACCAGATGGCTGCGGAAGGGCAGCAAGGAGGCATTATACAATGCCATTATTTAAGAAAAGTAATTATTTGTTTTCTTAAATAATGTCATTGTATAATAGCAATAACCCACGCCTGGGTGTGGGTAATGCTGGATTTACCCACGGTTGGCTTTGCTTGGTCCCTCTGGCTTCGCCCTTGTGACCAAACCACGCCAACCGTGGGTAAATCTATCATTACCCGCACCCAGGCGTGGGTTATTGCTATACTGTCCTCTAGGAATATTTTTTTCTCAAAGTAAGGGTGGCAATTCTTGAAATGTACATAGGTGTTACAGAATGTACTCTTGCGATTTAATACTACTCAAAAACCTATTCTTGTTAGTGTCCGTTATATGATATGGTGAACATAAAATGTTTCTTAAAAAATAGGAAAATTACTAATGTGAATATACAGGGGTGAATGCCCTTGTGTTTTAAACTGTGTTAACTGTGTGGACACTTAGAGATGCATATTTTTTGTAGTATGTCTTTAAATGCTTTTATGTATTTAATTGATTTATTAATAAGATGATCTGATTGGTCAAATGTTTTTTGAATGGTTTAAAAGTGATTTGAAAGTGTATTTTATGATTTCTGACTAAGTCTTTGGGACGAATAGTGAATATTAAATTTTAACTGCACTAAAAAAGAACTTTCTTAGCTTCTCCGGTGCTTTTCTTGGTGATTTTGTGTTTTTTGTACTGTGGACACCTGGGCCTGCTTGTGTGCTCCTTTTCTCCTTTTTATATATTTTCATATTTGCAACCTAGACCTATAGTGATGTTGCATTTTTCTTTAGCTGGGGCTGAACTTTCATGTTTCAGCAAGAATTTTCTTCTCAATGCTTGCTTACTGAATTATTTCTAGAAATGTGAAAAAACTATGCTTATTTGTGTACTTAACAACATAACACTGAATATACAGTTACTGTTTTCTTCCACATCACCCATGGTTTCATCGAATTATTTCTAGAAATGTGAAAAAACTATGCTTATTTGTGTACTTAACAACATAACACTGAATATACAGTTACTGTTTTCTTCCACATCACCCATGGTTTCATCTAATGCCATGCAATAGTTTGTAAGTTGCTTAGTACTGGAAATATTACTGTACATATGGAAATATTGCATATCTTCATAATTATTGTGTAGTGTACTGACTTATCTTTGGCTACCATTTTGCATTTCACAGCATGCCTCTCAATAATATAGCAATAACCCTGGTTGGGTGGTACGTTGATTACATTACCGGTTGGGTTTGGTCCCGAGGGACCAAACAAACCCAACGTGGGTAAATGTATTCACCACCAGAGTACATTATTTAAGAAAAAAACTATTATTTTCTTAAATAATGATGTCTTGGCATCCAGGCGGCAGTTGATGATATTGCTGCGGCGCCTGCGCGGTACATCAACTGAAGCAAAAAGGCGCAAAGAGAAAGCAAGATCTCTTTTGCTTTTTGCTCCATCTTGCTTTCTCTCGTTGCTTTTTAACATTAAAATTTGGCGAGACAGCTTAAATAAGCAAACGGAGATCTCCGTTGTTTATTAGCTTCGTTAAAATCATGGTATAATATATAGCTTTCACTGTTCTGAAAATATGAATGTAAATCATACTTCTCAACCTGGAAATATCAAAAATCTGGACAAAGGCCCATGAAAAAAAGGTACATATCTGTACGCTGATTAACGTAAATCTGCATACATAATTGGGTGACCCTCCCCACCCCAATGGAATTGTGGGATACCAACTTTCAAACACAAACTGAAGAACAAACAACCAAAATATAGCCCCAGAACATTTGAGTTGTAACTTTGAGAAAAATTGATTAGGCTTAAAATGACCCAGAAGAATGCCTAGCCTAATACTTACATATAACTTTGCAGATATACCACTAATTACAAAAATAATTAAACATTATCTTTTAGCTGTAAGAAAAAGCATACAGGTTCCCTTTAAATAAATAAACTAAGTTGTGAACTGCTATATTAAATCCATTAAATTACTAAGTCTGTTGGGTACCAAGGTGTAAGTCTTGAGCTTTCACTCACCTTTAGTCCATGGTTCACTGCACTAGGTAAGACATTCAGTGTGTTGAAACTGTAAGCTGATCCTTCATCTGAGTTAAATCTTACTCTGGTACTTTCCTTCATTTGCTCAATTCTGAGGTACTTAGCATTGTCTAGGTTAGTGCCTCTGTAGTCAAATTTAAAATCAATATACCTTTCATAATCAGTCTTTGCAATCCTGATAATTCTTTTTTTGATTTTTTTTAATTGAATAATAAATCATTAGTTACATAACATGAACAATGTGCCAAAGTAGGTGATGTCTAAAAAGTGGAGATCAGCTTCTAGTTTTGTGATACCAGAAAAACATTTCTGTAATTTGTAAAATATCTTTAACAAAGTAATGCCCTTACTAAACATTATTGTTATTGCTGCTCTTCTCGCGATAACCTTTATGACTACAAGCTAAATTACCGTCACTGTCCTTAGCTGTAAAATGATCTAAGGGAGAGTGAGTCTTGAACTACATGACCAAGCTGAAGAATTATAGTTCACATTAATTTTATAAATGAAGAAATCAACTACTGAGTAAGATATACTCGCAAGAAATTCTTTCCAGTCATTCAGGAAATTGTTTACCTTATCTCCATTAACACATATATGCAGTGATGGCTGTTCTTGGATAAAATTTCCTTCTGTTTTACCTTGTAAAGTACCAAGTATAAATAACTTCTCACTTTCTAATTAATGAATTGCATAATGGGCTTTGGTTCTTGAATCTGTTCCTCTGCCTACAATAATCTGATGGCCACACGCAGGCACGATCTCATGACACAAACAACTGGCACCAAGCTGACTGGAATATAAAAAGTATACAAAAAGGAATCCCTAACAACTCACTAAGTGAAATATGGCATCAACAGCCTGCAGGACAAAAAAGGTTGCACACTGGACAGGGGCTATGAGCTAAGCCTCCCACTTCCTTCTAAACTGCAGTGCTCCCTTCCAATTTCCAAACTGTAAATGTGCATTTAAGCTATTACATTCTCTCTCTCTCTCACACACACACACACACACACACACACACACACACACACACACACACACACACACACACACGCGCGCAAGCTGTCTGCCATTAAGTAAAAGCCAAAGTTACACATACCTGGGGCCTGCTGTTAAAGTAAAAGCCTAAATAACACACTGAAGCTGTGATATCTGCAAGCTGTTAAGTAAAATAAAAGTAACAATGCCTGCATGCCGTTAAAGACTGAAAGCTGACTCATACAATGAAGCTGCGATGTCTGCTGTTAAAACACAGTCCGAAAACTCGCACAGAAATGAGGATTGCAGTTAGTCAGTACTGCCAGTCCAGCATACCTCTAAACTGTTCAGATTTTGCCTCATATTTTTGTTTGGTTCATCATAAAATTTGTGTTTTTTTTTGGGGGGGGGCATATTACTGAGGATTGAAGTCACTAAATAGTGACATACATTTGAGTTTCTTACTTCATATCCTTTAGAAAATGCATGTTAACACAAATCCTGTTATTTTAATATATTTCTTAGTTTATAAGAGCAGTATTTTAAATATGTCCCAGTTTTTGTCCTTTGTCCTCCCACCATTATTTTAGACTTTGTCCAGATTTATTGCACTACGAGGTTGAGAGGTATTCAGACCAGTGGGCCTAGAGGTTACAGAATTTTCTACTTCTTATTGTTCATAAATGTGTGTGTGTTGAAGAAAAAAAAATGCTCTTCTATTATCTTATGTGAATTACAGTAATGATGAATCTGATCTGATGAAGTCCGTTATCTAGAAGAGACGAAAAGCGCTTAATAAAACGTTACTACTGCGTGTTGTGGTTCTCTGGATTTTATTTTTGGAATTAGAGTAATGCTTAAGAAGAACTGTGCGTGCAGTGTGTCCTTTTTGGAGTCTTTGTTCCCCAGTATAATTTCTCTTTGTTCCTGGTTTCCGGTGGTGGTGTATTAATCTTTTAAAATCTGAAACAGTATTTACTTTTCTAGACCCCTGATATCGCCGGCTAATATGATTCTGGTGCTCTGCCCATGACCCACCCACCAATGCTGAGGTACAACCAGTCACCACCATTTATTTGGCTACTGGATCTATTGGAAACCAGGCAGCGCACCAATAATGTGTGAAAGCTCTAGGAATTACAGCTCCTCACATGAAGCCAAACTCCTGCTTACTACTGATAATTCTGCACACACACAGCACCATGGAAGATACTCAAAGTCAAGCCACATATTAACAAATGCATTTTGCTTAACAATGGAGATCAGCAACATCTAACTGCTTTAGGACTGCGAGACAGCCATAACACAACACTCCGTTGGTGGAATGAATAGTTACAAAAGCCATTTGGTTTGCAATCCGCTCAGCTGTCCACATTTTCGAAAAGTGTCCAAATTTGTGCCCCTTATTTTTGGTCTGTTCATAACATTTGTGGTCTCCTGGCAAATCGTTGAACATTGAAGCCACTAAATGTCAGATTTTAATTTCAGACTTTATATCCCTCATAAAATTGCGTCCTAATACAAATCGTATTATTTTAGCAACTTTTAAGGTTTAGAAGTACAATATTAAAACATTGTCCTTATTTTTGTACTTTCACCCGACTCCCCCATTAAGGGCCGCGTTGGTGCAGTGGTTAGCGTTGTCATCTCACAGCAAGAGGTTCTCCTGTTCAATTCTCGGTTGGAGCACCTTATGTGTGGAGTCTGCATGTCCTCCCCGTGGTCGAGTGATGTTAAAGACATGCAGGTAGGAGCGTGCATGAATGGGTGTGCCTTCTTTGAAGGTTGGGCGTCAGACTGGCAACTCAGCACCGTAAAAATCCACTGCCAATCATGAGCAGACCGGAGTTCCGTTGTGGCGACCATAACCGGGAAAAGCTGAAAGACATTACTTATGTCCAACTCCCCCATTATTTTAGGTTTTGCACAGATTTCTTGAACTGAGAGGTTGAGAAGTAATTTGCATTAAAATCCTGACTGCGATGGGAAATAAATACACTGCAAGGATATGCAGTAGCAGCATACAATAAACAGCTGTAGACGGAAAAACGAAATAACTTAGTGCTGGCAATATGACATGTAGAATATACATAATTGTTCCATTTTGCATCTACAGCTACTGTTGTTTCAGTTTACTCAGGCTCTTAACACATTGTATCTCCTACCTTTTGTCAAAAGAAAAGAAAATAATAATCTTCAAACCATATCTCTGGACTGTTATATTTTGATCTCAGATTTAATTGATCCCCTGCTTGATTGTCTAATTTTGCATATAACATATGTGTTTAAGCACAGATACCTCAGTGCCGCCATTAATTAAAATAAAAGTAATACTGCTTGCATGCCATGAAAGACTGAAAGCTGCCTGGTGCCTGCCTGGCATTAACTAAAAGTAACACAGTCATGCTGTCACAGTGAAGCTGCAATGCCTGTTAGTAAATAACACCTGCCGTTAAGTAAACACGTAACATAGTCTGTTCCCCGAAAGCTGTCATTAAGTAAAATAAATAACACAGTGGTGAAGCTCCGATGCCTGCATCCTGTGTTAAGTGTATGTAAAAGTAATATTGACAGAGAAGCCAAGCTGAATATGCTGACTTTTGAAAAGTAAAGAAAGTTTCTCTTACTTTTACCTGGAGAAGCCAATCTGGGGAAGGGAAGAAAGATGTGCTGTGCAAGGTCCGCAAGTAAATTAACAAATTGCAGGCTGTCTGTTAGCCTACTGGAGCTGAGGTCATTGTGCATGCCCTGCACATGATGACGTCAAAAATAAAAATGGGAAATTCAGAAATTAAAGGGGCCACTCGGAAATTCGTGGCACCCCAATATTTTGCCCTCAAAAACATTATTTACCGAGGAATTCGGTACAATTTGGAGGTATGATGTACATATGAACATTTTAACAAGTGACATAGATTAATTTCTTCCTTAGAAGACATCTTGGATTAACAAACTAAAGTTTTGTTTGGTTTGTTACTTACACCTTGCCATGTTAATGCTGCCTGTTAATTGGTAATTCACCTAATTAAAGAAAGCAGACCCAAAATAATGTCAGGAGTGTATAAGGGGCTGTCGGTATTAAAAGGAAGCTTACAAAAATGTGCTATAGGAGTGAATGAGTTAATTGTTGACTGATTTAGTCTTCTTGTAATCTGTGGAATTCTCAAAATTCATAACACCACAGTACAGAAGTATTTCTTTTTTTCTGGTGCACTGCCTTACTTGAAGTCCATCTCTCACAACCATGTGTTATTACTGGGAAGACTATAATGTTGATTATATGGACCTTTTCTGACAGTGTTTCAGAGCTTTTCTTCCAGGGCCACAGCTGAAAATGTGTTTCTATCCAGTCGGACATTCTTGGTAATCAAATGTCATTACATAAATAAATTAAATAAATGTAATATATCTGATGTTGTCATTTCCATTCATTCCTCAACCTGCGAGTTTCAGATCTGACCCTCTGATCCGACTTGGCCACTTTGCAAAGCTCGAGCTCCTCCCCTACATATAATGCTTCATTCCCCCAGATTACCTCTGATCACGTTTGCCACTCTGCCAAGAAGCATCGTGATCTGTGTGCTCGAGCTTTGTCGAGAGTTTTTCTATAGTGATAACAGATAAGTTTGATTTTTCTTTCTTGTACTATCGTTATGCTCTGTTTTCCACAATCTGATTAGTTTCTATTTAAAAAAAAAAAAGCCATTTGCTGGTCTGTTCTTTGTGGGACTTTTCTTTACTTTCCCTTTCCTTCTCTTCCTTAACAAGGCCGATAAGCCCTTAGACTTTAAAAAGCGCATTTTCTGTGGGCACAAGTTTCCCTTATCTGATGCCCACAGGGAGTGTGTGTATTGTCTTGGACCTGCACACCTTGAAACCTCCTGATCTATAAGTGAGGGGTTTCACCAGCATCCTTTGGCTGACCGCCGAAATAAACTTATTTTGAAGGGCCTTATTCCATCTTCTGCCCCAGCTGTGGGCTCTTCTACTTCAGGAGCACAAACTCCCTCTAAGAAGCACAGAGACGTTCAGGAACACAGGAAATGTTTCCCAGACAAGTCTGCTTCTGCTTCCAGTGAGCTTCCCGTAAAGGCTCCCAGAGCATTGGATCTGAAATCCACAGACCTGAGTACGTGTTGCAAGTCATCTCCTCTGACTATAGCTCCTCTTACTTCCTCTGGACCGACTCCTGCTGCCTTGGGAACTCTCTTTCGAGACAGATCTCTTAAAAGATCCTCCAGATCACCTGGACATAGGCTATGTGAGGACCTGACAGACTATCTGCATCTGAGGTGGATAGACTGAGGCAGTTCCTTCAGACAGTGATCCAGATGGGTGTTTTACCATTTCCATCCCCCACCAGGTCTGAGAGTCAATGTTATCATTTCAGGCCTGTTGCTCCTCCTCCGATCCAACCTCCTACTTCAGAGTCTTTGGATCTGAAGGCCCCTAGAGTCAAGGTGTTGGAGATGGTAGTGATAATCTGTCTGACTCTTGACAGCTTTCCTGATTTGCTCGGCTCCGACCACATCAGTGCAGAGTGGCTGTCAGATCAGAAGTCTCGATGCAGGTTCTGTGTGGCTGACTTAGACTTCAAAGTTTTTGGAGCCATCGTTTTCCTTTGGAACCTCGCTGTTTGACAGCTCAGTGCTGACTTCCCCTTCAGAGTGGATAGCCGGTGAGGTTCAATTATTTTCTGCCGCAACAGTTTCGGATCTGGGAAAAACATCTTCAGCATCTCTGGGCCCGTCTGCCTTCGAGGTGGTGGAGAGTATTCTCTCCCTAGTCAGGAGATCCTCGGCTCCAATCTGCCACCTCCAGGACAGAGCAAAGTCTCCAAGCTAGTCCATCCTTATAACCCCAGGTCTCTTCCTATACCTCCCTAGAACATCCACCCTGAGGAGGTACCCCAGAAGAGAAGGTACAAGAGGAGGCACCTGTATTATCAGCAAGAATCTGTCATGGAAGACACTGATTTCGAGAAAGGGGGAAGAGTCCTCCAGATCTCCACTTGAGGAGACATCTTAGAAGTCCTGCACCAAAAAGCTGGTTGGTTTATGAAAAACCCTATCCCTGAGGAAATGGTGTTCTTGGAGGCTTTTGGGTCTGGCCACTCTACATCTTGGATGTTCCCCCCTGCTGATGCACTTGTCAACCTAGTATCAGTCAGGGTGCTGAAGTAGTCAGACACTGTAGAACCTTTCCCCGAATGTGCAGATAGGATTCTTAGTGCCCCAACAGACTGGCCACATTGGAGTAAAGGGATTCTGATAGATGCCATGGTTATTGTGGCAGCCTCCAAAAAGGAGCTAGTTCAGAAAAGCTCCACTGCCCATCCCCCTAACAGGGAGTGTAGGTGCATGGACAGATTTGGCAAGAGAGTTTACACTTCATCTATTTTCACCCTGTGAGCACTAAGCTATCTTTCTCATTTTTGCAAAGCTGCAGAGGGATTTAATCAAATAACTCTCTTGCTCTGGCTCAGTCCATGCCTGATGAGGAACAGAAGGCCTTTTCCTCCAGCATGACTACTCTTCAGTCAGTTTCCAGTGCATCCATGAGGTTAATTTCCAACACTGCAGAGGACACCTCAAGGGCCGCCAGTTCAGGCATTGCCATTAGGTGTCATGCCTGGATGTGGCTGTGTGACTTTGCGAAACCTTTCAAGGCATCACTTGTCAATGCACCTTTTGATGGATTGTCATTGTTTGGCGTCACGGTCAGAGACAACTCTCCCATAGCGAGAAAGATGGAAAGACCTTGTTTGACATCAGAATCTGGTTTTCTACCGGACAAAGATCCTTTCCCTGTGAATCAGTAGGACAGTAAAAAATTGTGGTTCAAGAAGTCTCAAGGTACTTTTCAGGAATCCCAGGGAGACTTTTCCCCCAGAGGCAGAGGGGGAAAACAGTTATAATGGTAGACACCTCCCACGCGGCAGAGGGGGGGGGGGCTGCAAAATCAAGGATCTTGAAATTTGTTCTCAGACAGACTGTTTCAGCACTCTTAAAAGGTTGCCTGACTGTCCCTCTCTGGAGGCAATCGAGGGGGCACTTATGCTTGCACCCAGAAGCCATCACAAATGATTTATGGGTGCAAAGGATCATATCTAGAGGCTACTCCATTCCCATTTAAAACATCCCAAAACAGAGATCCCTCACCAAAGTTCCACCCGTATCAGAGGGAATCAGCAGCTTTGGAAATTGCAAAGCTGCTAGAAAAGGGTCATCCAGAAGGTCCCTAAAGATCAGTTTGTATCAGGAATTTACTCAAGATTCTTTTTAGTACCAAAAAAGACAGGGGATCTGATGCCAATATTGGACCTAACATCCCTGAACAAGTCAGTGAAAAACTCAAAATTCAGGATGGTCACGCTCCAGTCTATTTTACCACTACTGCAAAGGGATGACTGGATGTGCTTCATAGACCTAAAGGATGCATACTATCATATCACCTTCTGGAGCATCTGCCCATTTTATGTTTGCTTTAGGCTGGGAGCCAACGACTACCAGTTCAGAGTCCTCCCTTTTGGTCTCACCACAGCCCCCAGATGTTTTGGCAGTTGTCACAGCTCAGTTGAGACTGCAGGGATTCTGTGTGTTTCCTTATGTGGAAGATTGGCTTCTGACTGCTCCAGCCAGGCATCTACTTATCCATGCCAGGGAGTATTTGTTACACCTAGAGTACCTACCTGACTAGAGTCAAGCTCACCATGGTCTTCTTTCTCCGCTGATTCTGCCAAGCCCATTCCCTTGGCTGTGGTTTCACTAGATAGTAGGTAGGGACAGTGGGAATCTCATTCATCTATTCATGCATGTCACTAATTAGATGACAAGGCATTTGACTACCTTAAGAGAGTCATAGTTACTCCCGCTGTTTACTCGCGCTTCGTTGAATTTCTTCACTTTGACATTGAGCACTGGGCAGAAATCACATTGCATCAACACCCATCTCGGGCCTTCGCAATGCTTTGTTTTAATTAAAACAGTCGGATTCCCCCAGTCAGCACCAGTCCTAAGTCAGCTACTTGGCTCCTGACCTCTCCAACCAGGCATCTACTTATATAAGCCGGGGACTATTTGTTATGCCTAAGGTAGGGGCTAGGTTTAACCATCAACATGCAGAAATCACATTTGCACCCTGTTCAAGTAATAGACTTCATAGGAGCATGTCTGGACACATCCATAACCCTGGCTCCCCGACAGAATTTGTACTCCAAGACTACATATCAGACAGATTCTAACAATACCAGATCTGCCAGTGAAGTTAGTGCTCACAGCATTGGGCTCTATGGCTGCCACGATTACCCTATTACTTGCAGCCATGGCTGCACATGAGAATTTTGTATTGGACATTAGCAGTCCAGTGGTCCTTACATTATCATCCTCTAAGCTATCTAATCAAACTATCAAGAGTGTACAAAGACTCTCTTCTTTAGTGGCTTCATTCCTCAGATATCGAACAAGGACACACCCCTTTGTTACCCCTCAATGCCATGCTGACCATGGACACCTTCCAGCTGGGTGGGGGAGCATTTCCTGGGACAGACGTTCCAAGGCAAGTGGACGCCACAGGAGACCAATCAACATATCAGCATTCTAGAGATGGGAGCAGTTCTTCTAGCGTTGCAAGCCCCTACACAGCTTTCTTCCTCTACGGACTATTACAATACAAACAGAAAATGTCAGTTGTTTGGTACGTCAACAGGCAAGGAGGAGCCAGGTCTTATCCCCTGTGTCGAGAACCAATGAGAGTGTGGCAATGGGCTGTCTCTACCAACTACTTCCTAGTTGCAATGCACATTCTGGGGGAGTGCAACCTTCTATCGGACAGGCTGATCAGAGTTTTACTGATGCCTGATGAGTGGTCTCTAAAGTAATGATCTTTCACAAATGTGGTCAAACCTGCTACAGTCTCTTTGCATTCCCTCACAACAACAAATGCAGCAGGTTATTTGCCTTGATCCCTCCTCAAGGACAGTCCCCAAGAGATGCTCTAGTTCATGTTTGCCCCCCCCCCCCGGTCTGTTTCCTATATGGGCTCAACAGAAGCAATTTAGATCCCTTTACTGCTCCCATTCCTGCAGTCCTAGATTTCTGTACTGATATCTTCCAAAATGGGGCAACTTACTCCACTGTAAAAGTACAACTGACAGCCACCTGAAATTACCACTTCGGACAACATTTTTCTTCAAAATTATGCAAAGCCTTTCTTAGAGGTACCTCCTTATTTCTTCCTCCTTTCAAGGATCCCACCTTTCCTTGGGATCTAACAGTGATCCTACAGGCACTGGTCCATCCCCCTTTTGAACCTTCAGCCAAAATAGAATTGAAATTCCTTTCATGGAAAACGGTTTTCTTGGTTGCTGCCATTGTCTTTGTTCAAGAATAAGGTGATAATAAGAGACAATAAGCCCAAATTAAAGACTATTTATTTTTAGAATTGTTATATCAGAAATTAAATTAAAAATTGACACATTTCTCCTGAGAGACAACTTTATCAGTGGAAGCATGCCATGACTACAGCTCTTTGACCAGAGAGGGACTGTGTGGAATGGTAAATTCAGCATTGATTTGCATTGCAGTGCGTAAGAGTAGAGTGGCAGGTTTGGTGCATTTTGTCCTTGAGCTTGAAAATGTTATTAAAAGCTCCGAAAGGGGGACAGACATATGAACCCCATATTACATGTAAGGTTTTACAGGCATTTCAGTGTCCTGGTGTTCAGTGTTGCATTATACATAGTTTCCATTAAGTTGATATATGGCATCTCTTCATGGTGAAGAAAGCAGCACATGCCTAACATATGTCTTTATTGATCTGTCATTACATCAGAGGTAAAAATGTTGTATGTTTGTACACTGGTGTACTTTCTATCACTGTATGTAGGCTTGCTCCCAGGACTTGGACTCTTACTGAATTTGACACAGATAACATGAAGAAAACTTTGTGATGTCTCTCTGTCTGAAATCACCAGCTAAGTAGTCAGTATATATACCACATTTGGTCACCTCTGAAAAGAGGCCACTGACCTAGTGTGACTAGCCCAGTCAGCAAACATAAATAAATAATAATGACATATTTTCTGAGGAATTTACTAGTTTTTTTTTTTTTTTTTAGTTTCATAAATATGGTCCTATATTGCCAGTTACCATCAGCATGCCTGCATTGCCTTTTGGCTGCTTTGTTTTTGCCATTTGTTTCATGACAGACTTGTACACTGAATGTCTTTCCAGGCTGAAAAACGTGGTAATGTCCAACTCCCATCATTAGCCAAAAGAAGTTGTACAAATGGATATGTGTTGTTATAAAACTGGAACTAAAGATAATGATCCTTTCTCTGAAAATGTGATTTTTGTAAAATTCAAATATTGTCTCATAATATGCATATTTTTCTTGTTTTTATATGCATACATACATATATTTCAAGCACGGGCATTAATGCCCTACTAGCTTGCCAGTGTACAAAAACACTTGTTCCCATAACAAGTGTCCAGGTTGTTCTTAAAAATATGTAAACTAGTACTTACTAAATGTAATTTGGTAGTCTGTTCCATGCATCAGCTATTCTGTCACTGAACCAATTAGTATACTTTTCATTCCTATAGAATCTTCAATATAGGTTGTCTGACAATTCTCTAGTACTTTTTGATGACTCTAAATATTCCCAGAGGTAGTTGTCTCTAATTGCCCTATATACCTGAATAAGATCTCCTCTTGTAGATCTATAAGAGACACTGTACAAGTTCATTAATTTTAGTCTTTCATAATAACTTATTTTCACATCCATGGATGCCCTTGGTATATTTCCACTGTACTCTTTCCAGTTTACTCATGCTTCTTTTCTTACAGGGTTTCCATTTCATCATTTTAGATTTCCTAGACTTTATAAATCTTTATGAACCCATGATCACCTATAGTTCTATAACTGTCATTAACCAATTGGTTGATATTATTAGAAAAACTCATAGCTGGATCTACAAATATACCCTGGTCCTTAAATAAGTCTACAGTTTCAATCACTGTGTGCTGTATTAAATATTTACCTTTCATTTTGTCTCCTATGCTTAGATTTTGATGTATTTATTAGTATATTATTCTCTTGTGCCCAAATGGTCTATTTAGTCAAGTTATTTTGCAGACATTCCTTATCTGTAACAGATGTAATGAGTTTATCCAATTTCAAGTCATCTGCATATAGACTGTAGAATACCTCAGATGAAATAGTTAGGTCTGAACGATGCACTCTAAACATGTAAGGGCCTAGGACAGAGCCCTGTGGGACACCCTGACTAACCAAGAATTTCACATGTGCAGTTGCTGTATACTTGCCATGTCCTATTTGCAAGCCATGCAGCTTGTCCGTCTTATCAAGTGTACATCAGTACCTAGTTGTTCTAATTTATTGATCAGTTTTTGTGTATGACACTGTCAAATGCTGAAGTTAAATCTGTATAAATTACATCACAGCACAATTTTTCATTCATACCTGTTATGTTGTTATAGAGCATATTACAGGTGGTAATGAATTTATTTTCAACATATTCATGCTGATGTATGGTTTCAAGTCCCGACATATCCAGTTCTGGCAGTAACTTATCCAATATTACCACCTTCTTTATTTTTCCACAACATGAAAGTAGACTTAAGGGTCTTTATGACTCCGGGTTTGTCCTTCTCCCCTTTTCCTTAAAGACAGGTTTAATAAGGGCATGTCTGCAGTCTTGAGGAATCTCCAGATATTTATATGACCTAATCAATAATGGATATAATGGTACAGTAAGTTCTCGCTGTAGCGTTCTCCTGTCATTGTTACTAATTCCATCTCCTCCATGTGCTTTGTTTGGATCCAGTTTGAGCAGTTCTTTTTTAGTATAATCTAATGTGATTCCAGTATCTAAGGTTACCTGGATGTCATTAGGACAGCTTATCACCCCTTTTGTGGAGCCAAACTGTTTTGCATAAGATCTTGTAAATATATCTGTAATCCATTGTGTCTGAGAATAAATTTTAGAATCTGCACACAGTTTATCAGTTTGTATGCTTTTACTCCATCCACATCTTATATACCTATAAAAAGATTTCCTATTATCCTCAATATCTTTGTATAAATTTTCTCCAAATTTTTTTTTGGTCTTGTCTCATACTATGCTGAATCTGTTTGTCCAGCTTGTTTTTTTTCAGTTTTCAGTAGTTCTACCTCTTTTCCATTTCTTATATTTGTTGTCTCTTACCTTAATCAGGTATCTTGTTCTTATGGAAATATGTCCCCCTGACATTATATGCCTAGATCCTGATGTTAAACTTTTTTTTTTAATTTTTTGCACTCAGACAATTTTTTTTTCAAAATTTTTCCACTGAACATCTCACTCCGGTTAGTTTTACATGGTGAATGTTTTGCTTCCATATAATCTGTAATTAACCTTCTGTGCATTGGTTTAGATTTCAGTTGGGCAGAATTATCTAGTAACAAATTAACCTAATATAACCCCATGATCACTGCACATCAGTGGTGGTAAATCTTGACTTGAAGTAACAGTAATTTCTTTAGGAACACAAACAATGTCTAGTATGTTCCATCCATTGGTAGTTTTTTTTTACAATCTGAAGCAGTTGTTCTTCCTGAATATATGTTGTAAGTAAATTTCCTTACTAATGCTGTTGAATCAATATTATTCCAGTCTGTTTCTGGTAAAATTAAGGCCCCAGTTAATATTATTCTTCCCTCCTGTGTTTCATGCAAGAAATGTATGAATTCCTCACGGTCATCTGCACTTTACTATGGTGGTCTGTACACTTTCACTATTGTTATATGTTCCAGGGCTGTCTATATTGTCACAGTTACGCAGTCTATAGTGTTGGTGTTATCACTGAACATGTATTAATCACAGGTGTCATAACTATCTTTAATCCCTATCTTAACACCACCACCTGATTTTTTTTTAGAATGTTTGTTGCAGTAAAAACCTTTATACCCCAACAGAACTGGCTTCCAGTCAATGTTCTTTAACCATGTTTCGCAAACAATAGCATCAGTCTTGTGGGAACATAGCAAATTGTACAATAAAAAAAATTCATTATTAATGCTCCTAGCATTAACAACCATCAGGGATGCTTCAAATGTTACTATCTGTCAGCCTGGCAGAAATCCTGCCTAATGTTTGTCAAATATTGCAAAATATCTGCTGCAGAAATTCTCTTCCCTGATCTTGAGAAATGCACACCATCCTGTCTGAAGACATGTGCCCAAAGCTAGGCTTTGGATGCTCTAAATATTTCCATTTTTTTAAAACACGACATTTTTCCATGTTGGTATTTACCCCAAATATCTTTTAATTCATGGTGACCTGACTATCTTTTCTATAGATGATTTCTGAAAAATATATCCTAACACCATTACAAGCTATACTGTCTAAGAGGGCTGTCTTGTGGATGAGATCCTTTGTGCAAACATGAATAAAACAGAACCATACTTTGTTACAATAAGGTTCCAAGGCTTTCCTCACATTTTCTATTTTTGCTCCTGGCAAGCATAACAATATTCAATGTTCATTATCTTCTCTGCAAATACAAGTATCAGTTCCTCTAATAATTGAATCTACAATTGCAAGAATATCTTTGCTGACCAGCTCTGAACAGTCTTCAACTTCTAATACAGTAATATCTGCTCTATCGATTGTGACAAAGGCTAGGTCTTCACCAACCCCACTGTTTTCTTTGTGTATTAAATTCTCATCCAGCTGGCATTGTAGATCCACAGCTTGAGCCATGTAGTGAACATCTGCCTTTCTCTTCTTTTTTCTAACAGTAATGTTCTTAAATCCTTCCACGTTAATTTTGATTTCTTCCTTTTCACCTGCCCCTTGCCCCTCTTTTTCTACTTTCTCTTTTGGAAAAATTATGCCTTTTTTCTGTAGACTGAAGGACTTCTAATAGAAAAATATTATCGTTCCCTGTAACCTGTGTGTCACATAACAAAGAAGTGTCCTTTTTAGCATGTATTCTCTTTACTTTACAGACATTAATCATTTTATTTTTCTTCCTTTTTTTTGTTGTAAAATTCTTCCTTTCTTTCTTTGTTTCCTTCTAAACAATCCGGTTCCTTAGATTGCTGAATACTTGCCTCCAGAATTCCAAAGTTGGCAGGGGCATTGTCTTGTTTCATAGGGTTTGAATGATCTTTGCAGACAATAGATGCATCATTTCCTAAATGTGTTTTATTTTTTTTGCCTAACATTATTTATCTCTCCAGTCCAGTCATTAGTATATGAAACAGTTCTCCAAGCCATGCCAATTGCACAAGTGAAATCATCACCATTAAGTCTAGATGTACTTCTAACAACGGTAAGCAAATCATCCAACTTTTGAGACAAGGAACACAGATCACCAGTGTTATCAGCTGTTAACTTTAAATGTGCACATCATTTATTACACAGTACAATACATTTGTGCATTAGCAAATCCTTAATTGCATACTCATTTAAGGAATTCATAATCAGCTTCAAACAAAATATTGTAAAAGAATAATCGAAATCAGTAATCACAGACTTCAAACAGAACTTAAATCAAGTTCTGTGACAAAAATCACAAAAGCAATATACAACTAAATACTAAAGTAAGTACAGTAAAGTTGTTCTGACTGTGCAAGTTCTATGACTGTGCAAGTTCTATAAGCAGATAAAAGCTGTAATTTCTTTACATCCCAAGCGAATGCATGCAGTAGCCTCTGCTCACCAGCACTCTGTCGTACGTCTTTTTAACAGTAAAGATCAATAAATCATAAACCAAGGTAGGATTGTTTAGATTTTAACCAAGAACCAGCACAAACGCAATTATAAAACATGGTCTCCAGTAGAATCCACTAAAAACACAGACTGCGTTCCAAGTAAAAACACAAATTTATTTAGCACTTTCGTCTGGTTATACCTGAAGAAGTCTATTGGCATAACCAGACAAAATGCTAAATAAATACTGTGTTTTTTACTTAGAACGCAATCTGTATTTTTAGTGGATCCTACTGGAGACTGGATTTTATAATTGTTTAGATATGCTCTGGATTTTCCTTTCTACAGTCTGTGTAAATTTATAGCTGTCTAGGCCCCCTGGGATGGCTAGAGATTGCCTGTCTAAAACTTCTCCCTTTTTGACAACCAATAGTGAAATTACAGGTAAAACAAAATATGAATTGAAGTAAATCTTGTTAACAAGCTTTCCCTTCTTACCTTAAAACAGTGAAAAACAGGAGTAACAAATAAAATATAAATTTAAATAAAACTACTTTTACCAGTCAATTCCACAATAAATCACTAACCAAGGTAGGATTGTTTAAATATGTTCTGGAACATGCATCAACATATATGAAATTTTGCTGTCTAATTTACTTTGAGCTATTAGCCTGTGCAGCATGTTGTATATGGCTGACTCTGCTGTCTTAACCTGAATTTATGAAAATGTCTTAAAGCAGTATAGAGATGCTGACATTTGCAGGTAGGTGCAAGTTCAAGTAAATGGTCATAAGTTGACCAACTGCATCATTTCAAATAGTCACAGTTTTATATCAAATTGATAGTCACTTCTCTTCAGGCTAACTTATCTTTAATTTTTCTACAAACTGTCTAAAATTTCTCTAAATATTAAATGATTATCCTATACCTTGTATTTATGTCCTATACCTTGTATTTATTCTTAACTAATGTTTATATATTATGTCTAATTTGTTATAATTATTTGAACTGCAAATGTTTTTTTTTTATTTTTGAAAATTGTAAAATTATTGTTAAAATATTTTGTAATAATTTCGAGCTTCCTGGGCCTCTGCTGAAAATGTGCTTTTACCCAGTCGGACTTTTCCAATAATCAAATGTCAATAAATAAAAACGAATATCACAGTATAAATATATAGGGTTGCTATAACTTCAGACCTAAAAAAAAAAGTATTTCTGCATAAAAGCAAGAATCTGAGGATAATGAGGGTCAAGGGCCCCAAATCTGGGACAGTTTTTAAAAATTGCTATAATTTACTTAGGAAGTTTATAGAAGAACAGACATTGAAGAACGCATCAACATATATTTTCTTAAGAATAAATATGATGAGACTTTAATGTATAAAAATAGAAAATGCATTCGGAGTCCATACAGTCGACCAAGGATCCAAAAAAAAAAAAAAAAATGAAACTGTAGCTAGAACACTTGGGTTTATTAAACTTAATTTAGTGCTTTCGTCCCTGCCTGGGACTTCATTGAACTGATTTGACATTACTTGCAATAAAAATTGGTAGTGTGTTAAAACTCAGGTCTGCTAAATTATAAAAATAGGGTTCATTTTCTTTCTTGTATTGCATAGGTTTGTGTAATGTTTCATCTAGAGTTGGTTCTCAGGTTCTATTTATGAGCAAAATTTAGAGTAATAAAATGTAATTTAAATTCTTGTACTGCTTATCTTATAACAAGTTGATTATGTGTGAGTAGAGATTGCCATATTTGCAAATGTAATATTTTAACAGTTGTAGATTTTGTTAAGTCTTGACTTATTTTCAAATTTCAGTTTTTATTGGTCATGTGACTAATTCAGGGTATATTACTGTTGGTGAATATATTGTCAAATCAGCACTAATGAAGTCCTAGGCAGGGAAAAAAAAGTGCTTAACTGATTTTAATAAACCTAGTGTTCTAGCTCTAGCTTCATTGTCTGTGGATTTTTTTTGTTTTGTGGCTTCTTGGTGGATTGTATGTAAAGTGAAAGTCTCCTGCATTTTATAAACTTCTGGTTATTATTGATTGACTGTAATCCTCTGTGATTTACCAGAAAATCTAACATTTTTTTTAAGGGATAGGGCAAAAATATCAGACAAAATCGGGGACAGTTGAGACTTGTACATTAAAATGAATTGTTCTTTATAAATGTTATAGCATAAAATTATATTAGAATGGTTGACTTTTTCCATTAAAATTCAAGATGCAACTCTTTCTTAGCTTTTTTTAGTTTAGGAGCATGTTTTAAAACTGTGTTTTTGTTATACTCATATGAAATTTTCAGAAAATCATACTTCATAGTCTTAAAATAGCTCTGAATTTTGAAGCTATGCAAGGAGTTAAAATAGCAAAAACCTTAAGCTGACTGGGAATAGTCCTTTTTGAAACTGGTCAGTAGGAAACATATTCATTTGTAAAGTTCTTTTGGCTGCTTTCTTCTTTTGCTTATTCAATTTCCTATTAAATGTTCAGTAATCCACTTTAATCTAAAATACATGTTCTTCCTCGTAGTTTTGAGACAAACGTTTTGCCATAGATAGTGTTTTTCCAAGGCTTTAGTCATGGTAGGAAGCTGACTAGAATCACTTAGTATAATTGCATTATTCCAGT